>NW_026693480.1:0-46581 GCF_021218885.2 Marmota monax | reverse complement strand
CCCTCACCCTAACCTAAACCTAACACTAACCCTAACTCTAAATCCAACCCTAACTTTAAAACTAACCCTAAAGTTAACTCTAACCCAAACACTAATCCTAACCCTATCTCTAACCCTAAACCTTAGGCTAACACTAACCATAACCCTAACCATAACCCTAACCATAACACTAAGCATAGTACTCACCTTAACACTAAATCTAAACCTATCACTAACCCTAACACAATCCTTAACCCTAACCCTTACCCTATCCCAAACACTAACACCAAACCTAAACCTAAACCTAACTCTAATAATCACGCTAAACCTAAATCTAAAATGAACGCTAATTCCAAACTTAACACTAACTCAAACTGTAAACATAACCCTAATCCTAACCCTAACACTAACAGTGAACTTTCCCTATCCCTAACCCTAGCACTCACCATAACCATAAACCTAACCCTAGCACTAACCCTAACACTGTCTCTAATGCAGAGTTTAACACTAACACTAACCCTAACCCAAACCCTAATCCTAAACTTAACACTAGGCCTAAACCTAACCCAAAACTTAACCCTAATTCAAACCATAACCATAACTATAACACTAACCCTTACCCTAACAGTAGACTAACACTAAATCTAACCCTAACCCTAACCCTAACTGTAACCATAACACAAACCCTAAACCTAACTCCAACCCTAACACTAACAATAAACATATTCCTAAATGTAAAACTATACCTAACCCCAACCCTAACCCAAACCGCAACACTAACCCTAACCTTAACCGTAACATTAATCCTAACTCCAACCCTAACACTATGATGAAACTTAATCCTAACCATAACACTAACACTAACACTAAAACTAACAATAAACCTAACCTTAACCATGACACAAACCCTTACACTAACCCTAACAAAAAAACTAACACTAACACGAATCCTAACAGTAATTCTAATCCTAATGGTAACACTAATAGTAACACTAAACCTAAACCGAACCCTAACACAAACACAAACTCAAACACTTTCACTAAACTTAAACCTAAACCAAACCCCTACACTAACCCTAACACTATCCCCAAAACTAAACCTAAAAAAGTAACACTTACCCTTAACATAACCCTAAAATTTACCCTAACCCGAATACTAACCCTAACTTTAACCATAACCAAAACACTAACCTTAAGAAAAAACCTATCCCTAACAATTATCCTAAATGTAACACTAACCCTAAGTCTTTCACTAATCCTAAAACTAAACTTAATCCTAACCCTAGTGGTAAACCTAACTATAACCCTAAACCTATCCCTAAAGCAAACAATAACATTAAAAATAACACTAACCCTAGCTCTACACATAACACTAACCCTAACTCGAAAACTAACCCTAATCCTAACCCTAACAGTAACCCTAACACTTACTATAAACCTAACCCTAGCCCTAACAGAAACCCTAACCCTAAACCTAATACTAATCCTAAACCAACCATAAACCTATCATTAACCCTAACCCTAAACCTAATACTAATCCTAAACCAACCATAAACCTATCATTAACCCTAACCCTAAGCCTAAACCTAAACCTAATACTAGCCCTAACCCTAACCCTATCCTAAACCTTATCCTATCCCTAATCCTAAAACTAACCCTAAAACTAAATTTAACCCTAAATCCAATGATAACCCTAACACTAACCCTACCCAAAACCTAACCCTAAATCTAACCCTAACACACACCTTTAATTTAACCCTAAATTAAACCTAACCCTAATCCTAACACTCACCTGAATCCTAAACGTAACTGTAACCCTACACATAAGATTAAACTTCACCCTGACAAAAACCCTAACACTAACCCTAACCCTAACCCTAACACTACCTGTAACCATATCCCTCATCATTACACTTACCCTAACCCTAATCCTAATACTAAGCCTGCCATAAACTAACCCTAACCCTAACAGTAACCCTAACACTTACTATAAACCTAACCCTAGCCCTAACAGAAACCCTAACCCTAAACCTAATACTAATCCTAAACCAACCATAAAACTATCATTAACCCTAACCCTAAACCTAATACTAATCCTAAACCAACCATAAACCTATCATTAACCCTAACCCTAAGCCTAAACCTAAACCTAATACTAGCCCTAACCCTAACCCTATCCTAAACCTTATCCTATCCCTAATCCTAAAACTAACCCTAAAACTAAATTTAACCCTAAATCCAATGATAACCCTAACACTAACCCTACCCAAAACCTAACCCTAAATCTAACCCTAACACACACCTTTAATTTAACCCTAAATTAAACCTAACCCTAATCCTAACACTCACCTGAATCCTAAACGTAACTGTAACCCTACACCTAAGATTAAACTTCACCCTGACAAAAACCCTAACACTAACCCTAACCCTAACCCTAACACTACCTGTAACCATATCCCTCATCATTACACTTACCCTAACCCTAATCCTAATACTAAGCCTGCCATAAACCTAACCCTAACATGAACCCTCATACTAACCCTAACCCTAATACTAACCTTAACACTAAACTTACCCCTATCCCTAACACTAACATTAACTCTAACACTAATCCAAATCATAACCCTAACACTAACCCTAAACTCCACCCTAACTCTATTACTAACATTAACTTTAACCCTTCCCTGACCCTAAAACTAACCTTAAATCTAACACTAATCATATCCCTAACCGTAGCCTGATCCATAACACTAATCTAACTATAACGCCAAACCTAATCCTAACTGTAACATGAAATCTTACCCTAATCCTAACCCTAAAATTAACCCTAATACTAATTCTATCCCTAATCATAACACTAACCATAACTCTAACCCTAACCATAATGCTAAACTTAGCACAAATCATGAACAAAACCATAACCCTAAATTTAAACTAATCCTGACCCTAACCTTTACCTACCATATTAACCCCAACTTTAACCCTAAAGGTAACCCTAAACCTATCACTAAACCTAAGCCTATCCTTAACTCTAAACCTAACCCTAACTCTGATACTAACATTAACCTTAACCTTAACCGTAACCCTAACACTAACTCTACAACTAACCCTAACACTAACCCAACCCAACCCAAACCCAAACCTTAAATTTATCCTAATCCCAACAGCAAACCTAACCATAACTCTAATCCTAATCCTAAACTTAACACAAATCCTAAACATAACCCTAACCATAACACAAAACCTAACCCTAAACCTAACACTAACCGTAACCCTAACGATAACTAAAAATAACCCTAACCGTAACCAGAAATCTAAACCTAAACCTAACCCTTACCTAAAACTAAAACTAACCATAACCCTAAACTTAACACTAACACTAAACCTAACACTAACCCTAATCGTAACACTAACTCTAACTCTAACCATAACCCTAACACTAACCCTAAACCTAACCCTACCCTTAACACTACCCTTACCTTTAACACTAACCCTATACCTAACACTAAACCTAACCCTAAATTTAATCCTATTTTTAACACAAACCATTACCCTAATTCTACAAATAACCGTTAATCTAACCCAAACCCTAAACATAACCCAAACACTAACTCTAACCCTAACCATAAAACTAACCCAAACACCAACCTTAACCCTAACCTAACCCTAACCCTAACCCTAACCCAAACTCTAACTCTTATACAACCCAAACCCTAACAATAACCCTAACTCAAAACCTAAACCTAACACTAACCCTTACCCTAAAACTAACCCTAAACCTAATACTAACCCTAAACCTCATCCTAAACCTAATTTTAACCCTAGAAGGAACCCTTACACTAATTTTAAACCTACTCCAACCTAACCCAAACAATAATTTTAACCATAACCTTACCATAACTGTATCACTTACCATAACTCTAACCCTAAACCTAAATATAATGCTAACCCTAACCCTAACACGATCCCTAAACCTAACTTTAACCGTAACCCTAACACAAACCTTAACCCTAAATTTTTCCATAACACTATCAATAACACTAACACTAACTCTAACCCTATCCCTAATCTTTTTTTTTTAATTTTTTATTGTTATTTGTTCAAAATATTACATAGTTCTTGATATATCATATTTCACACTTTGATTCAAGTGGGTAATGAAACCCTAACCCTATCCCTAATCTTAACCCAACCCTAACCTTAACCCTAACATAAAATCTAATTCAAAAATTAACCCTAACCCTAACCTAACCCTAACACTAACATTTACCTAACCCTAAAACCTAACCGAACCCTAACTCTAAACTTAACCCTAACCCTAACCCTAACACCAACCCTAACCCTAACAATATCACTAACCATAACCCAAAACCAAACTCTAACCCCAACACTAACCCTAAACCTAATCCTAACTCTACTAAAAACAGTAACTCTAATCCTAAATCTAACCCTAACCCAAACACTGATAATAACTTTAAACATAACCCTAAAACAAAACTTAACCGAAACCATAACCCTGACAGTAACCTAAACCTAACACTAACACTTACCTAACCCTAACCCCAACCAAAACACTAACCCTAAACCTAAACCTAAACCTAACACTACCTATAACTTTAATACTAAACCTAAACCTAACCTTAACCCTAACACTGGCATCGTAACACTAACTGTAAGTTTAACACTTACCCTAACCCATAACCTAACCCGAACCCTAATTCAAAACCAATCCCAAACACTAATTCTAAACCTAACACTAACCCTAACCCTAATTCTAAATGTAACCCTAATCCTAATGCTAACCCTAACTCTAACCCTAACTATAACCCTAAATTTAAAACGGACCATAACCATAACACTAACCTTAACGCTGATGCTAAACCAAAATTTAAACATATTTGTAACCTTAACACTAACCATATCCCTAACCCTAATCCTTACCCTAACCCTAAATCAAAACCTAAACCTAAACCTAACACTAACCCTAACCCTAACACTAACACACTCCTAACTGTAACTCTAATAAAAACTCTAACCACAATCCTAACCCTAAATTTAAAACTTACACTAACCCTAAACTTAACCCTAACACTAAATCTAACCCAAAGTCTAATCCAAACCATAACACAAACCCTAAACCTAACTCCAATCTGAAACTGAACCCTATCTCTAACCCTAACCATTAAACAAAACCTATCCTAACCCTAAACCTAACACTAAACCTAAACCTACCCCTAATACTAACCCTAACACTTAACCTAACAATAACTCTAAACCTAAACCTAACACTAACCATAATTGTAATCCTAACACTAACCCAACACTAAACTTAACATAAACCCTAAACCAAACCATAACCCTAATTTTAACCAAATCCCAACCCTAAGGCTTACATTATCCTAACAGTAACCTGAACCCTAACACAATTTCTAACCCTAAACCTAACACTAACCGTACCTGCAATCACTACCCCTAAATCTAACCCTCACCCTAAGAAGAAACCTAAACTTAAACCTAACACTAACCCTAATCTCAACACTAAACATAAACCTAACACTAACCCTAACCCTAATCCTATTTCTAACACTAACCCTAACCCTAACTCTACCACTAAACGTAAACCTAACCCTAATCCTAACCATAACTCTAACCTTAACCCTAATTCTAAACATAATAAAACCCTAAGCCTAACCCGAACACTAAACCTAACCCTAAACCTAACTCTAACCCAAACAGTAACCCTATCCCTAACCCCAACTTTAATCTTAACTCTAAACCTAATCTCAACCCTAAGCATAACCCAAATTCAGAAAATAACCATAACCCTACCCCTAGCCCTAACCCGAACCCTAAAATTAACACTACACCTAACCCTAACCCTAAAACTCACCCTAACCAAACCCTAACCTTAACACTAACCATAAACCTATCTATAACCATAACCCCAAAACTAATCCTAACCATAACCATAACCATAACACTAACCTTAACCCTAAATGTAAACCTAATCCTAACAATATGCTAACACTAAGCCTAACACAAACCCTAACCATAACCCTAATGCTAACACAAAACCTAAACATAACCAGAACACTAACAATAACAATAAACCTAACCTTATCACTAACACTAAACCTAAACCTAACTCTGAACCTAACACTAAACTTAACCCTAACCGTAACGCTAACCCTATCCCTAACACTAACCCTACCCACAATCCTAACCCTATCACTAACCCTAAAACTTACACTAACCCTAACAAGAACCATATTTCTAAACCTAACACTAGACTTAAACTTAACACTAAACCTAACCCTAACTCTAATCCTAACACTATCTCTAACCCTAATCCTACCACCAAATCTAACACTAATCCTAACCTAAACCTAAACCTAACCCTAATCCTAACTGTAATTTTAACCTTAACCCTAACCGTAATTCTATTCATAATACAAACCCTAACCCTAACACTAACCCAAACTGCAACATTAACACTAACCCTGTTACCCTACTTAAACTAACCTGAAAATGAAGCCTAACCCAAACCCAGACACTAATGGTAACCCTATCCCTACCCCTACCCATAACCCTTACCCTAATAGTAAACCAAACGCTAACTGTAACAATAATTCTAACACTATCCCTATCACGAACCCTAACCATAAACCTAACCCTAATCCTAACACAAACCTTAAACCTAAACCTAACCCTAACACTAACACTAAACCTAACACTAACACTAACACTTACCCTGAATCTAACCCTAACCTTAACACTAATTTTAACAATAACCCTAATCTTAACCCTAATACTAACATGAACCCTAACCCTAAACCTAAACCTAAACCTAATCCTAACTCTATTCCTAACCCTAACTCTAACCTATCCCTAACCCTATCAATAACACTAATCCTAACTCTATCCCTAAACATAAACCCAACCCTAACCTTAACACTAACCTTAGCCCTAAACCTAACACTTGCTCTAAACCCAACTCTAACACAAAAGCTAACTCTATCCCTAAATCTAAACTCAACCCTAACCCTAAACCTAACAATAACCTTAACCTAACCCTAACACTAACACTAACACTAACCCTTACATAACCCTAATCCTTACCTAACCCTAAAAAATTACTTTTAACATAAAAGTAACTTTAACTCAAACACTAACTCTAATCAAACCCTAAAACTAAACTTAATTCTAACAATAACCCTAAACCTAACTCTAACCCTTACCCTAACACTTATTCTAACTATAACCTAATCCTAACCTAACACTAACCCTAAGCCTCACAATAACCATAATCCTAACTGTAACACTAACCCTAAGTCTAACCCTACAGTAACCCTAAATCTCAGTCTAACACGAACCCAAACTCTAATCCTACACCTAAACATAATCCTAAATGTAACACTAACATTAACCCTAATCCTAAACCTAATACTAACACTAACCCTAACTCTAAACCTAAAACGAATCCTAACCATAACTGTAACCCTAACACTAACCCTAAACATAAAACTAACCCTAAAACTAAACGTAATCCTAACCCTATCAGTAACCCTAAAACTAACCATAACCCTAACACTAAACCTAAACCTAAACTTAACCATAACCCCAATACTAACACTAAACCTAATGCTAACCCTAACCCTAACCCTAAACCTAACCTTAAACCTAATGTTACCCTAACCCTAACACTAACCATAAACTTAACACAAAACTTATAGCAAAACATAATCGTAACCATAACCAAACACTAACCTTTACCCTTACTAATCCGTAACCCTAACCCTAACACGAACACTAAAGCTAAAACTAACCCTAACCCTTATCTAGCACTAACCCTAAACACTAACTCTGTCAGTAACCCTAACCCTAACCCTAATACTACAAGTAACATTCACCCTAACACTATACCTTACCTACTTGTTACCATAAAATTAACCCTAAAGCTAACCCTATGCCTCACTCTAAACCTCTTCCTAACCATAACCCTAACTGTAACACTAACCCTAAATCTAACCCTAGCACTAACACTAAACCTAAGTATAACACTAACCCAAACACTAATCCTAAACTTAACCATAACCCTAAACGTAACACTAACCCTTACCATAACACTAACACTAAACCTATCTTTTAACCCTAACCATTACACCAAAACTAAACCTAAAAGTTACCCTAACACAAACAATAATTCTTACCCTAACACTAACCATAAGCCTAACCCTATCACTAGTTCTAAAACTAATCCTAACCCTAACCTGAACCCTAACCCTAACCTTAACCCCAAAACTAACATTAACCATATCCTTAACCCTAACACTAATTATAAAATTAACCAAACCATAACCCTGCCATAACACTAATGCTAACCCTAATCCTAACCCTAAAAGTAACCCTAATCATATCCCTCACATTAACCCTAACACTAACACTAACACATACACTAAACCTAATCCTAACCCTAACCCTCAGACTAAGTCTAACCCTAACAAAAACACTAACCCTAACAGTAACCCTAACCATAACACTAACCCTATCCTACCTGTAACTCTAAAACTAAATTATGCCTAATTCTAAGCCTCATTCTAACTCTAATCCTAACCCTAACCCTAACTTTAACCTTATCACTAAACCTAACAGGAACCCTAAACCTAACACTTACCCTAACACAAAACATATCCCTGAACCTAACAATAATATTAACACTAACCCTGACCCCAAAACCTAACTCTAAAACTAACCTTAAACCTAACCAAAACCCTAATCTAAATCCTAAAACTAACCCTAAAAATAACCCTAATCCTAACTCTAATACTATACCTAACCCTAACACTAACCATAACACTAACCCTAACCATAACTCTAGCCCTAACCCTAAACCTGTCCATAATCCTAACACTATTCCTAACCCTAACCCTAACAGTAACACTAAAGCTAACCCAAAACCTAATCTTATTCCTAACACTAACACTAACCCTAACCCTAACATGAACAATATACCTAACACTAAAACTAACCCTAACTCTAACCCTTACAGTAACACTAAACCTCACCATAACCCTAACCTTAAACCTAAAACTAACTCTAAACATAACCCTAACACTAACTATAACCCTAACCCCAGGCCTAACCCTAAAACTAACACTAAACATATCCCTAAACTTAACACCAACACTAAAGCTAATGCTAAACCTAACCCTAAACCTAACACTATCTCTAACCTTAATGCTAACCCTAACCATAACTATAACCCCAATACTAACTCTAACACAAACCCTTACACTAACCCTAAACCTAACCCTAATCCTAATCTAACCCTAACCCTAACACTACATTAAGCCTAAACCTATAGCTGTAAGTAACCCGAAGTCTAAACCTAACCCTAAACCTAACACAAACCTTAACACTATCCCTAACACCAGCACTAAACCTAATCATAACCCTAACTGTAAAATAAACCTAACACTAACCCTAAACCTAACACTAATTCAAACCCTAATACTAACCTTAATGCTAACCCTAACCCTAACCTTAACTTAACAATAAGCTTAAATTTAACCCTAATCTAAACACTATCCCTATCCCTAACAGTATTCTTAATCCTAAACCTAAATATAAACCTAACACTAAGCCAACCTTAAATATAACCCAAACACTAACCCTAAATCTAACAGGAACCCTAACCCTTATCCTAACTATAAACTAACCCTAACCCTAACACTAACCATAACACTAACCCTAACCATAACTCTACCCCTAACTCTAAACCTATCCCTAACCCTAACACTCTCCCTAACCCTAACCTTAACAGTAACACTAAAGCTAACCCAAAACCTAATCCCATCCCTAACACTAACCCTAACATTAATGCTAACATGAATCCTATAGTTAAACTAAAACTATTCCTAACCCTAACCCTTACATGAACCCTAAACCTAAAACTAAACATAACACTAACGCTAACCCAAACACTAACCTGTACACTGACCCTAACCCTAACTCTAAAACAAACACTAACCCAATCCTAACCCTAACACTAAGACTAACCCTAAAACTTACCATAATTCTAACAATATATCTAATCCTAACCCTAACCATAAGCCTCATGTAAAACTAACCCTAACCCAAACCATAAACCTAACATAAACCCTAACCCTAAATCTAACCTTAACATTAACCTTAATTCTAAACCTAGCCCTAATCCTAACACTAACCCTAATCCCAAACCCAACCCTAATACTAAACCTAACCCAAACTCTCAAGCTAAACCTAACACTAAACCTAAACTTAACCCTAATTCTAACACTAACACTTACCCTAACCTACAAGTAACCCTAAAATTAAGCCTAAACCTAAACCTAAGCCTCACTCTAACCATAATATGGACCATAACCATAACCCTTACTCTATCCCTAAACCTAATACAAACTCTAACCAAATCCTTACCATAACACAATCCATATCCTTCACCCTAACACTAATCCTCACACTAACCATAAGACTGACTCTAACCCTAACCCAAACAATAACCCTAACCCTATAACTAATCCTAACCATAACCCTAACACTTAACCTAACATGAACCCTAACCATAACATTAACCCTATATGTAAAATTAATGCTATCCCTAAACCTAGCCTTAACAATAAAACTAATCCTAAACCTATACTTAACCCTAACAATATCCCTAACCCTAACCCAAACACTAACATTAAATGTAAACTTAAACCTAACTCTAAGCCTAACACTAAACCTAATCCTAATGCTAACACAAACCCTAAAATTAACCATAACCATAACCCTAACTCTAAGCCTTAAACTAAAACTAAACCTAAAACTAACATTAATACTAACCCTAACCCAAACCCTAACCCTAACACTAACCATAACCCTAATCGTGATCCTAACACTAACACTAAACCTAAACCTAAACCTAATCCTATCCCTAACACTAACCCTAACCCTAACACTAACACTAACCCCAACTCTAAACCTGACACTAACCTATCACTAACCCTAACCCAAACCCTAACCCTAAACTTAAAACAAAACCTTACCCTTACAATAAACCTAACACTAATTCTAACCATACCCTAACCCTTACCCTAATTCTTATCTAAGCCTAACCTTATCCCTAATCCTAAAAATAAAGCTTACCCTAACCCGCATCCTAATTCTAATTCTCACTCTAAACCTAAACCTAACTTTAATGTAAACGGAACATTAACTCAGAACTTAACCATAAAATAAACCCTAATGCTAACCCTAACCGTAACCTAAACCTAACCCTAACTCTAACACTAAACCAAACCCTAACATTAAACCTAACCCTAAAAATAACCATAACCGTAACCCTAACAGTACCCTAACACTAACCCTAACCCTAAGCCTAACTATAAACCTAAATTTTACCATAATCATAATCATAGTCATAATGGTAACCCTAATACTAACATTAAAACTCAACCTTAACATAAACATAACCCTAACCCTAACCCTAACACTAACACTAACACTAACCCTAAACCTAACACTAACCCTTACCCAAACACTATTCATATTATGAATGCTAATCCTAATCATAATTCTAACCCTAACCCTCACCTTAACCCTCAAAATAACCGTAACACAAATCCTAACCCTAAACCTAACAAAAACCCTAACCCTAACCCTAAGCCTAACCCTAACACTAACCCTAACACAACCCTAACACTAACTCTAAAGCTAACCTTAACCCTGACACCAACACTAACCCTAACCCTAATCCTTAACCTAACTCTAAACCTAATTCTAATACTAACTCAAACACTAAACCTAACACTAACCCTAACCCTAACACTAACACTAACACTACCCATAAACCTAAAACTTACCCTAACTCTAACACTGACACAAATACTAACCCTAACTAAATCAAAACCTAACCCTGACATAAACCTAAGCCTATACCTAAATCTAACACTGTCACAAATTCTAACCCTAACACTAACCCTAAACCTATTTCTAAATCTAAGCTAAAACCCAACTCTAAACTTAACACTAACCTAACACTAAAACTAACACTAAAACTAACCATAAACCTAACCCTAACCCTAACAGTAACACTAAATTCAACCCTAACTTTAACCCTAACAATAACACTAATCCTAAACTTACCTCTAATCCTAAACATACATCTAAACATATCCCTAACCCTAACACTATTACTAACCATAAACCTAAACCTAATACTAACAATAACAGTAAGCCTAACCCTAAACATAAACCTAACCATAACACTAAACGTAACACTACTCGTAACATGAACCATAACCCAAAACCTAACACTATTAAATATAACACTAACCCTAACCATAACACTAACTCCAAACCTAAACCCAAACCTAACCCTAACGCTAACCATAACCCTTACACTAACCCTAACCCTAACACTAACCCTAACCCTAAACCTAAACCTAAACCTAGCACTAACCCTAAACATAAACCTGAACTTAAACCTAATACTAACCTAACCCTAATCCTAAACCTAACATGAACCCTAACCCCAACTCTAAACCTAACCCTAACACTAACCCAAATTCTAACACTAATCTTAATCTAACCCTATACCTATACTTAAACCTACACCTAATCCTAAGCATAACCATAACTGTAACCATAACAGTACCCTAAATCTAACACTAAACATAACCCTAACCCTTACTCTAAACTAAGACTCAAACTAACCCAAACCCTTACAGTAATACTAACTGTAATGATAACCCTAAACCTAACCCTAAACCTTACCAATAACCTAATCATACACTGGCACTAACACTAACCCTAACCCTAACACTAACCCTAACACTCATGGTAACAATAACCCTAACCCTAAAAGTAACACTTAGCCTAAACTTAAACCTAAATCTAAGACTAACCCTAACCCTAATCTTAACACGAACCATAACCCTAACCCAAACACTAAGTAAACATAACCCTAACCCTATACCTAACACGAGACCCAACCCCAAACCTAAACCTAAAACTAACAGTAACCTCAACCCTAACCCTAAACCTAAACCTAACCCTAATTCTAATCATAACTTTAATCCTAACCATAACTCTTACCCTAAACCTAACACTACACTTAAACCTGAACCTAATCCTAAGCCTAACACTCACCATAAACCTAATTCTAATAGTAACACTAACTCTAATCAGAATGCTAACTCTAACCATCAGCCTTACCTTAAACCTAACCCTAAAACTAACACTAACCATAACCCTAACCCTAACACTAACCCTAAAACTAACCTAACCCTAACCCTAACCCAAACCTAACCCTAACCCTAACAAAAACACTAACCCTAACCCTAACCTAACACTAACCCCAATCCTAACCATAACCCTAACTTTAACCATAACATTAATCCTAAACCTAACCCAAAGACTAAATCTAACCCTAAAACTAACCCTAAACCTATCCCTAACCCTAAACCTTACACTAACCTCAACCCTAACTCTAACAACAACCCTAACCCTAACTCTAACATTAACCCTAATCCTTACCCTAAACCTCAGCCTAACACTAACTCTAACCCAAAATGTTACCTAACTGTAAGAGTCGCACTAATCCTAGCAATAACGTCAACCTTAACTGTAACCCAAAACCTAAAACAAACTCTAACACTAACCCTAACATTAAACCAAACCCTAACCCTGTCAATAAACCTAACCCTTATATTAAAACTAACCCAAAGTCTAAACCTGACACTAACCCTAATCCTAACACTAACTATAAACCTACAACTTATTATAATGCTAAACCAAACACTAATGATAACCCTAACTATCACTCTAACACTAAACTTAACACTAACCCTAAACCTAAACCTAAAATAACCCTAACACTAAAGCTAACACAAACCCTAAGGCAAACCATAACCCTAAACTAAATCTAATGCAAACCCTATCATTAAAAGGAACCCTAAACCCAAATCTAATCCAAACTCTAAAACTGACCCTAAACCTAACCCTAATCCTAACCCTAACACTAATTTAATGCTAATCCTAACACTAACCCTAACCCTAACCCTAACACCATCCCTAATCCTAACACTAACCCTAATGCTAACCGCAACCCTAACCTTAATCCTAATCCGAACACTAACCATAACATAAACCATAAACTTAATTATAACATTCACCCTAACCTAACCCTAATTCTAACTCTAAATTTACACTAAAACTAACCCTAACACTACCCATAATCCTACACTTAACCCAAACACTAACACTTAACCGAAAACTAACCCAAACCCTAACCATAATACTAACACTAACCCTAACCCTAACCCTACCCCTAACACAAACTTTAATCCTAAACTTAAATCTAACACTAAACCTAACCCTAAATCTAATCCTAACACTAAACCTAACCCTAACACTAAACCTATACCTAAACCGAACCCTTACCCTAACATTAACCCTAATCCTAACCCTGACTCTAACCCTAACCATATCAATAACCCTAACCCTAACTGTAACCATAACCCTATCTCTAAAACTAAACCTAACACTAACCCTACCCCTACAATAATACAATCCCAAACCTAATTCTAACCCTAACATAACCCTAAAATGAAGCCTACACCTAACCCTAAACATAACACTATCCATAAAACTAACACTAACCCTAACCCTAACACTAACACTAAAACTAATACTAAATCTAACCCTAAACCAAACACTAATCCTAAACCTTACCCTAACCCAAACCTTAACACTAAACCTAATGCTAACCCTTAAACTAACACTAAACTTAACCTAACACAAACCCTAACCCTAACCCTGACAATAACCATGACCTTAACCTTAACCCTATCTCTACTCCTAACCATAAACCTAACAAAAACACAAACACAAACCATAATCCTAACCCTTACCTGAAACAGAACCTAAGACTTACCTAATGCTAATCCTAAATTTAAAACCAAACCTAACACAAAACCTAACCCTAAACGTAATGGTAACCATAAACATAAACTTAACAATATCACTAACCCTAACCGTAAACCTAACACTAAACTTGTCTTTAAACCTAACCGTAACCTTAACACTAAAACTAACTTTAAACCTAAGTCTAACACTAACACTAACTCTAACCGTACCCTTAACACTAACTCTAAACCTAACCCTAACCCTTACTCTAACCATAACATAGCCTTAACCCTAAACCTAACCCTAACACAAATCGTAACCCTAACCATAACCCTAACACAAATCATAAAAATAACCCTAAAACTATCCCTAAACATAACTCTAACCTAAGTCTGACACAAACCCTAATTCTAACTGGAAAACAAACCCTAACTCAAACCCTAACAATAACCCTAACCCTAACCCTAAACCAAACCCCATCAGTAACCTTAACCCTAACCCTTACTGTAACACTAACTAACCCTAAATCTAAACCTAATATCAACCCTAACCCTAATTGTAACACTAACCTTAACCCTAACACTAACCCCAAACCTAAACTTAATCCTAAACACTAACTCTAATCCTAACTCTAACCCTAACACTAATCCTAACCCTAACCATAACATGAATACTAACCCTAAAACAAACCTTAACACTAAACCTAACCATAAACTATACACTAGCACTAACCCTAATCCTTACCCTAAACTTAACACTAACCCTAAACATATCTGTTAACATAACTCCAATCCTAAACTTAACCCTTAAACTAACCCTAATTCTAATCCTAAACCTAAACTTCACCCTAACTTTAACCCTATCCCTGACAGTATCGCTAAACCTAATCCTAACACACACCCAAAACCTAACTCTAACCCTAAGTGAAACACTAATCCTAACCCTAACTGTAACCCTAACCAAAAAGTTACACCTGACCCTCAAACTAAATCTAGCCCTTACCGTAACACAAAACCTAACCCTAACCCTAACAGTAACACTAACACAAACCCACAACCTAACCCTAAACCTATCACAAACCCTAACAATAACCTAACATTAAAACAAATCATAACTCAAAGCACAACCCTACCCTAACTTAAACGTATCCTAACCCTTACCTAATCCTAACCATAACCTTACCCTAAAACAAAAAATAACTCTAACCCTAAAACAAACACTAATCTTAAACTTAACCCTAACCCTAAACATAAGAGTAACCCTAACCCGAACCCTAAACTAACCCCAACCCTAACACTAATCCTAACCTTAACCATAACACAAACCCTAACCCTAACACTAGCAATAACCCTAAATCTAACCCTAATTCTCACACTAATACTAACCCTCAACCTAACTGTAATATAAACAGTAACCATAACCCTACACCTAAATCTAACCCTAACCCTAATTATAACCCTAACCCTAAAACAAATCCTAATCCAAACCTTACAATGAACCCTGTATCTTACAAGAACCATAACCCTATAATTAGCCATAAACCTAACTGTAACACTAACACTAATACTAAAACGGACCCTGAACCTATCCCTAACCCTAATCTTAAACCTATCACTAACACTAATCCTAAGCCTGCTCCTAACCTTAACCATTACCCTAATACAAACCCTAACCCTAACTCTAACCCTTAGACTAACAATATTCCTAATCCTAACACTAACCCTAACCCTACCCTAACTCTAACCCTAATCCAGCCTTAACCCTAACTCTAACCCTATTTCAAACCCTAAACCTAACCCTGAACCTAACACAAACCATAACCCTAAACCCAACACTAACCCTAAAACTAACCCTAACCCTAACCCTAATCTTAACACTTAAACTAACTCTAACCCTAACACAAACCCAAAACCTAACTCTAACCCTAAGTGAAACACTAATCCTAACCCTAACAATAACCCTAACCAAAAAGTTACACCTGACACTCAAACTAAACCTAGACCTTAACCTAACACAATACCTAACCCTAACCCTAACAGTAACACTTACACAAACCCACAACATAACAATAAACCTAACAAAAACCCTAAAATAAACTAACATTAAAAACTTTCATAACCCAAAGCACAACCCTACCCTAACCTAACCTTACCCTAACCCTTACATAATCCTAATCATAACCTTACCCTAACCCTTACCTAATCCTAACCATAACCTTACCTTAAAACAAAAGCTAACCCTAACCCTAAAACAAACATTAATCTTAACCTTAACTGTAACCCTAACCGTAAGAGTAACCCTAACCCTTACACTAACACTAACCCTAACCTAACACTAACCCTAACATTTACCATAACATGAACACTAACCCTAACACTAACACTAAACCTAAATCTAACATTAATTCTCACCCTAACACTAAACCTCACCCTAACCATAACACTAAATGTAACCTTAACCCTAACCCTAAATCTAACCCCAAACTTAGCCCTAATTATAACCCTAACCCTAAAACAAACCCTAATCCAAAACTTACAATGAACCCTGAATCTTACACGAACCCTGACCCTATAACTAGCCCTAAACCTAACCCTAACCCTAACACTAACACTAATACTAATACTAAAACTGAACCTAACCATATCCCTAAACCTAATCCTAAACCTATCACTAACACAAAGCACAAACCTACCCTAACCTAACCTTACCCTAACCCTTACCTAACCCTAACCATAACCTTACCCTAAAACAAAAGCTAACCCTAACCCTAAAACAAAAAATAATCTTAATCTTTACCCTAAGCATAAGAGTAACACTTACCCTTATACTAAAACTAGCCATAACCCTAACACTAACACTAACATTTACCATAACATGAACCCTAACCCTAACACTAACACTAAACCTAAATCTAATCCTAATTCTCACCCTAACACTAAACCTCACCCTAAACATAACACTAACAGTAACCTTAACCCTAACCCTAAATCTAACCCTAACCTTAGCCCTAATTATAACTCTAACCCTAAAACAAAACCTAATCCAAACTTTACAATAAACCCTGAATGTTAAATGAACCCTATCCCTATAACTAGCCCTAAACCTAACCCTAACCCTAACACTAACATTAATACTAATACTAAAACTAAAACTGAACCTAACCCAATCCTTAAACCTAATCATAAAACTATCACTAAAACTAATCCTATCCATGCTCTTAACCCTAACCCTTTCCCTAATAAAAACCCTAACCCTAACTCTAACACTTAGACTAACCCTATTCTTAAGCCTAACACTAACCCTAACCCTACCATAACTCTAACCCTAATCCAATCTTAGCCCTAACTCTAACCCTATCCCAAACCCTAACCCTAACCTTGAAAGTACCACAAACCATAACCCTAACCCCAACACTAACCCTAAAACTAACCTTAACCCTAACCCTAATCTTAAATCTTAAACTAACCCTTAAACTAACCCTAACCTGATTTCTACTTCTGATCCTCACCCTCATTCTAAAACTAACCCTAAACTTAACCTTTACCCGTACCCTAATAATAACCCTAACAGTTACCTAATAATAACACTACACCTAACCCTAACACTGTCATTAACCTTAAACATAACCTTAACCCTAAACCTAACATTAACCTTAACTTTAACACTAACACTAATCCTAACTGTAACACTAAAACTAACCGTAATCCTAACCCTAACGCTAACACTATCCCTAACCCTAATCCTAACCCTAACCCTAACCATAATTCAACCATAACCATAAACATAACCCTAACACTAACCCTAACACTAACACTAACCATAACACTAAACATAACCCTAACACAAATCCTATTCCAAAACCTAAACCTAATACAATCCCTAACCCGAACCCTAACTCTAACCCAATCCCTAACACTAACCTTAACTCTTACCCTAAGCCTTACCCTAACTCTAAACCTAACCCAAAACCTAACACTAAATCTAATGCTAACCCTAAATATAATCCTAACCCTACCCATAAGAATAAACCTAAACCTAAACCTAATCCTAATCCTAACCCTAACACTAATCCTAACCCTAACACTAACCCTAACCCTAACTTTAACACGATCCCTAACTCTAACACTAACACTTACCCTGACTTAACCTTAACCAAAACACTAATCCTAAACCTAAACCTAACCTGAACCATAAGACTAACCCTAACCCTAAACATAACCCTAACAGAAACCCTAACTTTTACCCTACAATGAACCTAAACCCTAACACAAAACCTAACCCTAACATTAACCCTAACACTAACCCTAACACCAAAACTAAAATTAACACTTACCCTATCCCTATGTATAAACCTAACCCTAACCCTAACACTAACCCTCACCCTAATGCTAACCCTATCACTAACCCTAATTCTAACCCTAAATATAACAATAACACTAAAGATATATCTAAAAAAACGCTTACACTAACCCTAACCATAACTCAAAACCTAACACTAACCCTAAAATTAACCTTAACCTACCCTAACAATAACCCTACCACTTACCAAACCATAAATCTAACACTAACCGTAAACCTTAACCTAACACTATTTTAACCCTATCCCTTAACATAACTCTAACTCTGCCCCTAACCCTTGCCCTATCCTTAATCCTAGCCTAATCCTAGATCTAAACATAACTATAAATGTAACCCTAAATCTAAGTCTAATTCTAACACTAACACTAGCCATAACCCTACTACAAATTGTAAAACTAGCCCTAGAAATAAAACAAAATTGAGCAATAGAACTAACACTAAACATTAACTTAAACACAACCCTTAAATACTACAAAAAATAACCTAGCCCTAATCGAGTCCTAACCCTAACCTTAAAACTAACCCTGACCCTGACTCATATCCTAACACTCACCCTAGCTCTAAATATGATGCTAACTTTAAACCGAACCCTAACAGTAAACCTAGGTTTAATTTGAGTCCTAACTCAAACCCTAAAACTAACCCTGACCCTGAAACCTATCCTAAAAACAACTCTAGCTCTAAATATAACTCTAACTTTAAATCTAACACTAACACTAGAACTACCCCTAACCATAACCCTAAAGCTAACCCTAATTGTAACCCTGATTCTCACATTGCCTGTTGCCTGAACCGTACCCTAACACTAACACAAAAACTAGCCCTAATTCGATCCCTACACTTAGCTTTAACCCTAACCCTAATCCTAATCCTACCCCTAACACTAGCTCTAACACTATCCCTAACCTAAGCTAAAACCTAACCGTAATGGTAACCCTAGACCTATCCCTAATATTCAGGCTAATCAAAACTCTCACCACATTAATAGTCATAACCCTAGCCCTCATTCTAGCTCTAACCCTATCCCAAACCTTAACCCTAACCCTGACCTTTATTCTGACTATAACACTAACTTAGGTCTAAATTTACCCTAACGCTAGACCGAACCATAACACTAGCCCTACCAGTAAACTTGTACCTAAAACGGACCCGAACACTAGCCCTAGACTTAAACCTAGTCCTAAATCTAGCTTAAACTCTAGCTCTAAACCTAAACAAAAACCTAGCCTTAGCCCTAAAAATAACCCTTAACTTAATGCCAAGGATAACCCCAGCCCTATACATAAACCTAGTCCCAATTCTGGCTTTAAGCTTAACTCTAACTCTAACCTGAACACTGACCCTGCCTTTAAAACTAACTGAACTCTAAACCTGACCCTAAGCACAAACCTAAACCTAACACTAGACGTAGCCATAACCCTAACCTTACAACCAGCCCTTATCATAATCCTAGTTCTTATATTACCCATAGCCCTAACTCTATGCCTTAACCTAACACAAATCCTAGAGCGAATCTAGGCCTAAATCTAGCCCTAAGCATAACCCCAACCCACACCATAGCCCTAATCCTAACCCTAAACCTAACCCTAGCCTTAGTCTTAAATTTTACTCAAAGCCCAACCCTTACCATAAGTATAAACTTAGACCTATACCTTACTCTAAACGTTAATCCTAGCCCTAACCCTAAACTTAACCATATCCCTAAACCTAGCTCTAAAGCTACAGGCTACATAACCCTACAACTAAATGTATTGATAACCCTAGCCTTAACCCTAAACATAACCCTACCCCTAACCCGAAAAATAACCATAGACCTAACCCTAACATGAACACTCGCCATAGCCCTAACCCTAGCTCAAATCATAACCCATACCATAAACCTAAACACAACCGCAACCTTAACATAAACCCTAAAACTAAATCTAACCCTAAACCTACATCTAACCATATCCATTACCATAACCCTTATCTTAACCCTAAGGAAAACCTCATCCCAAACCTTAACATTAACCTTTTTTTTAAATTTTTTATTGTTGGTTGTTCAAAACATTACATAGTTCTTGATATATCATATTTCACACTTTGATTCAAGTGGGTTATAAACTCCCATTTTTACCCCGTATGCAAATTGCAGAATCACATCAGTTACACATCCATTGATTTACATATTGCCATACTAGTGTCTGTGGTATTCTGCTGCCTTTCTTTATACTCTACTATCCCCCTCCCCTCCCCTCCCCTATTCTCTCTCTACCCCCTCTACTGTCATTCATTTCTCAACCTTGTATTATTTTCCCCTCACTTCCTCTTGTATGAAATTTTGTATAACCCTGAGGGTCTCCTTCCATTTCCATGCAATTTCCCTTCTCTCTCCCTTTCCCTCCCACCTCTCATCCCAGTTTAATGTTAATCTTCTTCTCATGCTCTTCGACCCTACTCTATTCTTAGTGACTCTCTTTATATCAAAGAAGACATTTGGCATTTGTTTTTTAGGGATTGGCTAGCTTCACTTAACATAATCTGCTCTAATGCCATCCATTTCCCTGCAAATTCTATGATTTTGTCATTTTTAATGCAGAGTAATACTCCATTGTGCATAAATGCCACATTTTTTTATCCATTCATCTATTGAAGGGCATCTAGGTTGGTTCCACAGTCTTGCTATTGTGCATTGTGCTGCTATGAACATCGATGTAGCAGTGTCCCTGTAGCATGCTCTTTTTAGGTATTTAGGGAATAGAACTGGAAGGGGAATAGCTGGATCAAATGGCGGTTCCATTCCCAGCATTCCAAGAAATCTCCATACTGCTTTCCAAATTGGCTGCACCAATTTGCAGTCCCACCAGCAATTTACAAGTGTACCCTTTTCCCTACATTCTCGACAGCACTTGTTATTGCTTGACTTCATAATGACTGCCAATCTTACTGGAGTGAGATGGTATCTTAGGGTGGTTTTGATTTGCATTTCTCTGACTGCTAGAGATGGTGAGCATTTTTTCATGTACTTGTTGATTGACTGTATGTCCCCCTCTGAGAAGTGTCTGTTAAGGTCCTTGGTCCATTTGTTGATTGGGTTATTTGTTATCTTATTGTGTAATTTTTTTGAGTTATTTGTATACTCTAGATATTATGGATCTATCTGAAGTGTGAGGAGTAAAGATTTTTTCCCAGGTTGTAGGCTCCTTATTTACCTGTCTTATTGTTTCTTTTGCTGAGAAAAAAAACTTTTTAGTTTGAGTAAGTCCCATTTGTTGATTCTAGTTATTAACTTTTGTGCTATGGGTGTCCTATTGAGGAATTTGGAGCCCGGCCCCACAGTATGTAGATCATAGCCAACTTTTTCTTCTATCAGATGCCGTGTCTCTGATTTGATATCAAGCTCCTTGATCCATTTTGAATTAACTTTTGTGCATGGCGAGAGAAAGGGATTCAGTTTCATTTTGTTGCATATGGATTTCCAGTTTTCCCAGCACCATTTGTTGAAGATGCTATCCTTCCTCCATTGCATGCTTTTAGACCCTTTATCAAATATAAGATGGTTGTAGTTTTGTGGATTGGTTTCTGTGTCCTCTATTCTGTACCATTGGTCCACCCGCCTGTTTTGGTACCAGTATTATGCTGTTTTTGTTACTATTGCTCTGTAGTATAGTTTGAAGTCTGGTATTGCTATACTGCCTGATTCACACTTCCTGCTTAGCATTGTTTTTGCTATTCTGGATCTTTTATTTTTCCATACGAATTTCATGATTGCTTTCTCTATTTCTACAAGAAATGCCATTGGGATTTTGATTGGCATTGCATTAAACATATAGAGAACTTTTGATAATATAGCCATTTTGATGATGTTAGTTCTGCCTATTCATGAACAGGGTATATTTTTCCATCTTCTAAGATCTTCTTCTATTACTCTCTTTAGGGTTCTGTAGTTTTCATTGCATAAGTATTTCACCTCTTTTGTTAGGTTGATTCCCAAGTATTTTATTTATTTTTTTGAGGATATTGTGAATGGAGTGGTTGTCCTCATTTCCATTTCAGAGGATTTGTTGCTGATATACAGGAATGCCTTTGATTTATGCGTGTTGATTTTATATCCTGCCACTTTGCTGAATTCATTTATTAGTTCTAATAGTTTCTTTGTCGACCTTTTTGGGTCTGCCAGGTATAGAATCATGTCACCTGCAAATAGTGATAATTTAAGTTCTTCTTTTCCAATTTTGTGTCTTTAATTTCTTTCGTCTGTCTAATTGCTCTGGCCAGTGTTGAACAGAAGTGGTGAGAGAGGGCATCCCTGTATTGTTCCAGATTTTAGAGGGAATGCTTTCAGTTTTTCTCCATTCAGAATGATGCTAGCCTGAAGCTTAGCATAGATTGCTTTTACAATATTGAGGTGTGTTCCTGTTATCCCTAGTTTTTCTAGAGTTTTGAACATAAAGGGATGCTGTACTTTGTCGAATGCTTTTTCCGCATCTATCGAGATGATCATATGGTTCTTATTTTTAAGTCTATTGATGTGGTGAATAACATTTATTGATTTCCGTATATTGAACCAGCCTTGCATCCCAGGGATGAATCCTACTTGATCATGGTGCACAATTTTTTTGATATGTTTTTGTATCCGATTCGCCAGAATTTTATTGAGGATTTTTGCATCTAGGTTCATTAGAGATATTGGTCTGTAGTTTTCTTTCTTTGAAGTGTCTTTGTCTGGTTTAGGAATCAAGGTGATGTTGGCCTCATAGAATGAATTCGGAAGTTCTCCCTCTTTTTCTATTTCCTGAAGTAGCTTGAAAAGTATTGGTATTAGTTCCTCCTTAAATGTTTTGTAAAACTCTGCTGTATACCCATCCAGTCCTGGGCTTTTCTTAGTTGGTAGTCTTTTGATGGTTTCTTCTATTTCCTCAATTGATATTGGTCTGCTTAGGTTGTCTATATCCTCCTTACTCAATCTGGGCAGATCATATGACTTAAGAAATTTATCAATGCCTTCACTATCTTCTAATGTATTGGAGTATAAGGATTCAAAATAATTTCTAATTATCTTCTGTATTTCTGAAGTGTCTGTTGTGATATTGCCTTTTTCATCCCGTATGCTAGTAATTTGAGTTCTCTCTCTTCTTCTCTTCATTAGCATGGCTAAGGGTCTCTGGATTTTATTTATTTTTTCAAAGAACCAACTTTTAGTTTTGTCAATTTTTTCAATTGTTTCTTTTGTTTCGATTTCATTAATTTCAGCTCTGATTTTAATTATTTCTTGCATTCTACTTCTTTTGCTGTTGTTTTGCTCTTCTTTTTCTAGGATATTGAGTTGAAGTACGAGATCATTTATTTGTTGTTTTTTTTTTCTTTTTTTAAGGAATGAGCTCCAAGCAATGAATTTTCCTCTTAGAACTGCTTTCAATGGGTCCCATAGATTCCGATATGTTGTGTCTGTGTTTTCATTTATTTCTAAGAATTTTTTAATTTCCTCCTTGATGTCTTCTATAACCCATTGATCATTCCGTAACCTATTGTTCATTCTCCAAGTGATGCATGATTTTTCCTTCTTTCTTTTATCGTTGATTTTCAGTTTCGTTCCATTATGATCAGATAAGATGCATGGTATTATCTCTAATCCTTTATATTGTCTAAGAGTTGCCCTGTGACATAATATATGATCTATTTTTGAGAAGGATCCATGTGCTACTGAGAAAAAAGTGTAACTGCTTGATGTTGGGTAGTATATTCTATATATGTCAATTAAGTCTAGGTTATTAATTGTGTTATTGAGTTCTATAGTTTCCTTATTCAACTTTTGTTTGGAAGATCTGTCCAGTGGTGAGAGAGGTGTGTTGAAGTCTCCCATGATTATTGTATGGTGGTCTATTAGACTCTTGAACTTGAGAAGAGTTTGTTTGATGAACATAGCTGCACCACTGTTTGGGGCATATATATTTATGATTGTTATGACTTGTTGGTGTATGGTTCCCTTGAGCAGTATGTAGTGTCCCTCTTTATCCCTTTTGATTAAATTTGGCTTGAAATCTATTTTATTTGATATGAGTATGGACACTCCTGCTTATTTCCGAAGTCCATATGAGTGATATGATTTTTCCCAACCTTTCACCTTCAGCCTATGTATGTCTTTTCCTATCAAATGCGTCTCCTGTAGGCAGCATATTGTTGGGTCTTGTTTTGTGATCCATTCTACTAGCCTGTGTCTCTTAATTGGTGAGTTTAAGCCATTAACATTTAGGGTTATTATTGAGATATGGGTTGTTCTTCCAGCCATATTTGTTTTTTCATGTTACTAAACATGGTTTATTTTCCTCTTTGATTACCTCCCCCTTTACTGTCCTACCTCCCACTGTTGGTTTTCATTGCTATTTTCCATTTCCTCTTCCTGTAATGTTTTGGTGAGGATGTTTTGAAGAGATGGTTTTCTAGCTGCAAATTCTTTTAACTTTTGTTTATCGTGGAAGGTTTTAATTTCATCTTCCATCCTGAAGCTTAATTTCGCTGGATACACAATTCTTGGTTGGAACCCATTTTCTTTCAGTGTTTGAAATATTTTATTCCAGGATCTCCTAGCTTTCAGAGTCTGTGTTGAAAGACCAGCTGTTATCCTGATTGGCTTACCCCTTAATGTAATCTGCTTCCTTTCTCTTGTAGCTTTTAAAATTCTCTCCTTATTCTGTATGATGGGCATCTTCATTATAATGTGTCTAGGTATGGATCTCTTATGATTTTGCACATTTGACATTCTGTAGGCTTCTAGGATTTGGGATTCTGTCTCATTTTTCAAGTCTGGGAAGTTTTCTCGTATTATTTCATTGAATAGATTGCTCATTCCTTTGGTTTGAAACTCTATCCCTTCCTGTATCCCAATAACTCTTAAATTTGGTCTCTTGATGTTATCCCATATTTCTTGGATGTTCTGCTCATGATTTCTTAACAGTCTTGCTGAGCTGTCTATGTTCTTTTCAAGTTGAAATACTTTGTTTTCATTGTCTGATGTTCTATCTTCTAAGTGTTCTACTCTGCTGGTAGTATTCTCAATTGAGTTTTTAAGTTGGTTTATTGCTTCCTGCATTTCTAGGATTTCTGTTTGGTTTTTTTTTTTTATAACCTCTATCTCCCTGTATAGTTGATCTTTTGCTTCTTGGATTTTTTATGTAATTCATTGTTGAAGTGATCATTCATTGTCTGATTTTTCTGTCTGATGTCTTCCTTGAGACTGCAGATCATCTGAAACATGTATATCCTGAAGTCTTTATCTTACATTCCATCTGCTGCAGATATTACCTCTTCTAACGTTGAGTTGACCTGCATTGCTTGTGGTCCTTTCTTTCCTTGTCTCTTCATACTGTTTGCATTTCTTTCTGCTTGGTGAAATTGTTGTGCTATTGAATTTCCCCCCTATATATTTATATTGGTCTTGTATAGTTGCAAAGTCTACCTCGCACGTGTGGGATGCAGCTCTGCCCCTCCTTCAATTGGGGCAATGTGCCTACCATGCTGGCAGGCAGCTGGGGCTGTTCTGCCAGTCGGTAGCAGTTCCGCCTACCTTGCAGGCGTGGGTGGCGGCTCTGCCCCTCTGTGGGATGCTAGGCTTGTTCTGTCGGTGGTCGCAATTCTGACTTCTTTGCAGGCTAGGGCAGCGGCACTGCCCCTATGCAGGCTACTGGGCCTGTTCTGCCAGTGGGTCGCAGGTCTGCCTACCTCGCAGTCGTGGGGGGGTGCACGACTCTACCCTTCAGCAGGCCGCTGGGCCTGTTCTGTCTGTCGGTTGCAGGTCTGGCGTGTTCTGTTGGTGGTCACAGCTCCGCCTACCTTGCAGGCACATGGGGCAGCTCTGCCCCTCGGCAGAATTCTGGGCCTGTTCTGCCGGTGGGTCACAGGTCCGCCTACCTTGCAGGCGTGGGGGGCTTCTCTGCCCCTCCGCGGGCCACTGGGCATGTCCTGTTGGTGGTCACAATTCCAACTACCTTGCAGGCGTGGGGGGAGGGGGCGGCTCTGTCCCTCAGCAGGCCGCTGGGCCTGTTCTGCCGGGGGGTCAGAGGTCCGCCTTCCTTGCAGGCGTGGTTGGCAGATCTGCTCCTCCACGGGCCACTGGGCCTGTTGTGTAGTGGTCACAGTTCTGCTTACCTTGCAGGCACAGGGGGAGGGGGTGGCTCTGCCCCTCAGCAGGGCGCTGGGCCTGTTCTGTGGGTGGTCACAGTTCGGTCTACCTTGAAGGCGCGGTGGGAGGGGGCGGCTCTGCCCCTCAGCAGGCCGCTGCACCTGTTCTGTCAGTGGTCACAGTTCCACCTACATTTCAGGCACAGGGGGAGGGGCGGCTCTGCCCCTCAGCAGGCCGCTGCACCTGTTCTGCTGTTGGGTGGCAGGCCCGCCTACGTTGCAGGCATGGTTGGCAGCTCTGCCCCTCCGCGGGCCACTGGGCCTTTTCTGTCAGTGGTCACAGTTCCACCTACCTTTAACATTAACCTTAAACCTAACGTAATACTGTCCCTAGACCTATGGCTGAAAGTAATCCTCGACCTACCCTAGCACTAACATTAGCTCAAAACCTAGACTTACCCTAAACATAACCCTTGCCCAAACCCTAAACCCAATTCTAGTCTTAACCTTACTATAACAGTAGCCCAAACCCTATCTCTAACTCTATCCATTACCCTAACCATAAACCTAAACCTAAGGCTAAACCCAGCCCTAACCTTAACCCTAACCCTAACTCTATCCCTAGCCTTGATACTAACCTGAAGCCTCCACCTAACCCTAACACTTACTCAATCCCTGACCCTTATCCTTAACCTAACTGTAAGAAAATTATAAGGCTAACCCTAACCCTAACCCTAACAATAGGCCTAATCCTAAACTTAAAGCTAGAATTAACCTTACCTCTAACCCCACCCGTTACCTAACCCTAAACATAAACATCATGATAACCCTAGCCCTAACATAAACTACTCTAACCCTAACTGTAAACGTAACCCTAGACTTAACCATAAACCTAACCCTTGCTGTAGTCCTAACCCTAGGTCAAACTCTAACAATTATGTTAAACTTAATACTAAACCTAGTCCTAAACCTAAACCTAACCCTAACCCTAACCCAACATCTAAACCTGTCCACTCACTTAACTCTAATAATAACCCTAATCCTAACGCTAGACCAAATCCTAAACCTAACCCTATCTTTAGCAATAACCATAGCTCAAACTCTAACCCATACCCTAACCAAAAACCTAACCCTAACTGTAGCACTAATCCTAAACATAACCCTAGCCCTTACCCTAGCTCTAATCCTATCCATTGCCCTAATGATAACCATAAACTTAATGCTAATGCTAGGCCTAACCCTAACCCTATCCATTACCCTAAATCTAGCCTGAGCTCTAAGCCTAACCCGAAGCCTAAACCTAACCTTATCCATTACCCTAACACTAACTCAATCCTAATGCTAATTTGAGCCATAACCCTAAACTTCAACCTAACCCAAACCGAAAACCTGACTCGGACTATTATAATACCCCTAGCTCTCAACTTGAACCTCATCCTAAACCTAACTTCCCCACACTAGACCTAGCCATAAATCTTACTCAAAAACTATCCCTAACCATAACCCTAGACATGATATTAGCCCTAGCTCTTATTCTTGCCATAATCTAACACAAACACTAGCTCTCATCCTAGGCCTAAACCTAGCCTTGATCCTAACATTAAGCCTAACTCTAGACCTATCTCTAATTTTATCCCTCTCCCTAGTTCTCAACCTTGCTATAACCCCATCCCTTTCCCCAAATCTAACTCTAACTCTAACTCTAGACTTAACCCTTACACTAACCCTAGACCTCATACCTAGCCCTAATTTAGCCCTAACCCTATCACTAGCACTAAGACTAAATCTAACTCTTGCCCTAGCCCTATTCCTAGATCTAACCCTATCCCTTACCATAACCTTAACACTTGCCCTTTCCTTAGCCCTAACACTAGCCCTAGCCCTAGCCCTAGAACTAACCATAACTCTAAGAACAATGCTAACCCTAAGCCTAAACCTCACACTAAAACTAACCTGAACACTACATTAATCCTAAAACTATCCCTATCTAGTTAAAGCCGTAAAAAAACTCAGCCATAGCTTTAACACTAACCCTTAACCTGAAACAAAACCTAACCTGCCCCTAGCCCTAACTTTAGCCCTAAATCTAGTCCTAACCTAACCCTAAAACTAACCTTGAGCCTAACTCTGAACTCCACTAACTCTACCTCTAACATCACCTTAAAAGTATACCTAACCATAAAACTAGGACTAGCCCTAAATGCAACCCTAAAAGTCACCTTAATCATAACTCTATTTCTTACATTAGCATTAGCCCTAACCTAACCCAAAACCTAGCCCTAAACTGAGCCCTACACCTCGTTTTAAACCTAACCCTAGCCCTAACTTTTACCCTAAACCTAACCCTAACCCTAAAACTGACCCTAACACTAAACCTAACACTAGACTTAATCCTAACCATAATCCTAGCCCTAAGTCTAGCTCTAACCCTGTCCATTACTCTAAACAAAACCTGAACACTAATAATAACCCTAGCCTTAAACTTGACCCTAATTCTAAACCTAGACTTGACACTAACCCTAACCTTTGCCCTAGCCTTAAACATAGCTCAAACTCTACCACTTACCTTAAACCTAACCCTAACACTAAACCTAGACCTAATCCTAACCCTAACCCTAGCTCTAATCCTAACCATAACCCTAGACCTAAACCTATCCATTATGTTAAACATGAGCCTAATGCAAACATAGCTCTAAACATAGTTCTAAACCCACCCATTACCCTAACCCTAAGTATAAACATCATGATAACATTAGTCCTAACCCTAAACCTACTCTAACCCTAACTGTAAACCTAACCCTATTCCTAACCCTAAAACTACACTAACCCTAACTGTAAAGTTAACCCTAGACCTAACCATAAACCTAACCCTTGCCATTATCATAATCCTAGCTCAAAGCCTAGCAGTTATGCTAAACCTAACACTAACCCTAGTCCTAAACCTAAATCTAACCCTATCCATTTAGGCCTAACTTTAAACCTATCGCTAACACAAACCTCATCCTTACCTAAACCTAAAATGAACACTAAACCTAACCCTATCAATTACTCTAACCCTAACTCTAACCCTAACCCTAGTGCTTATTGAAGCCCTAAAACTAAACCAAAACCTAACCTAAACTCTGATCAAGACCCTGACTCTAATAACACATCTAGCTCTAAACTGACCCTTACCCTAAACATAACCCCTAAACTAGATGTAGCCATAAAACTAACCCTAACAGTATCCCTAGCTGTAACCTTAGACCTGACATTAGCACTGTACCTAATTCTTGCCTTAAACCTAACACAAACCCGAGCCCTCATCCTAGCCCTAAACCTAGCCTTAATCCTAACCCGAACCCTAACCCTAGCCCCAAATCTAATTTCAACCCTCACCCTGGTTCTGAACCTAAGTACAACCACATCCTTTCCTCTATCCCTAACCCTAAGCTTAACCCTATCACTAACTCTAACTCTAGCCCTAAGACTAACCCTAACTTGAGCCCTAGACCTATTTCTAGTACCAACCTTATTTATTGCCTAACACTAACACAAGACCTAACCTCAGTCCTAACCCTAGCCATAGTTGTAAATCTAGAACTAACCTTAATTGTAAATCTAACCCTAAGTCTAACCCTCAACCACATACTAACACTAGCCCTAAATCTAATTCTAATTTAAAAATTAGCCCTAACCCTAGCCATAGCCCACCAACAAAACTGAGCTATAGCCCTAGTACTAAACTGTAACCTAAACTAAATCCTAACACTACACATAGTCCTAACCCTATCCCTACAACTAATACTGACCCTGACTCTGACCCTAAAACTAACCCTATTTCTAAACATCACCCTAACCCTCAACCTAACCCAAATACTAGACCTAGCCCTAATCCTAACCCTAAAACTATCTCTAACTGTAAAACTAGTTCTTACATTAGCCACAGCCTCTACCCTAAGACAAAACCTAATGCTAATCTGAGCCTCAAACCTAGCTTTAAACTTAACCCTAATCCTAACCCTAACCCAAACCCTAGCTCTAAACCTATACCTTACCCTAAGCCAAACTATCACCTAAATGCTACACTAGTTCTAACACTAATCTTTAATTTACCCCAAACCCTAACTATATTACTAGTCCTAACCTTAGCCCTCATTATATCTCTAACCCTAACCCAAGGCCTAGGCCTAACCCTTACCCTTATTCTGACTCTAACACTAACCCCAGTTCAAAATTTGAGCTTAACTCTAAACCAAACACTAACACTAACCCTACCAGTAAACCTATACCTAAACCTAACCATTACCCTAGCACTAGACCTAAACTTAATCCTAAATATAGCCTTAGCTCTAGCCCTAGTCCTAAACAAAAACCTAGCCCAAGCCCTAAAATAACCATTAAATTAACACAAAGACTAACCCTAGCCCTAGACCTAACCCTAGTTCTAATTCTGGCCCTAAACATAAACCCAATGTTCGCCCGAACACTGATGCTTACCCTAACACAAACCCTATCTCTAAACCTTATCCTAACCCAAAATTTAAACCTAACACTAGACATATCTATAACCCTAACCCAAAAAACTAGCCATAACCATACCCCTAGCTCTTATATTACCCATAGCCAATACTAGCCATACACCTCACACAAAACCTAGTCCTAATACAAGCCCTAAACCTAGGACTAGGCATAACTTTAACCCTACCCTAGCATGAACCCCAAACCTAATGCTTGCTCTAGCCCTAACACTAGCTCAAACTCTAACCCTTACTCTAAACATAACCCAGCTCTAATCCTAATTCTAACCCTATCCCTAATCCTAAATGTAACCATAGCCCAAATCCTAGCTCTAACTTTATCTATTACTTAAACATAACCCTAAGTATAATGTTAATCTTAGCCCTAACCCTAACCCTGACCCTAACCTTAACCCTAACCATAGCCCTGATTCTAAACATAACCCTCCCCCTAGCCCTAACCCTGGCTCAAACCCTAACACTTTCCCTGAACTGGTTCCTAACACTAACTCTAGGAGTAACCCAAACCCTAGCCCTAATCCTAACCTTAAACTAAGCCCTAACACTAGCACAGAACCTATTCATTTGGTTAGCCTAAATCAAATGCTAACCCTAGGCCTAACCCTAACGCTATCTCTAACGCTAACTCTATACATTACTCTATAGAAAACCTGAACTATAAACTTAACTCTATCCATTACCCTAACACCAACCTTAACCCTAATGCTAAGTTGAGCACTAAACTTAAACCTTTACCCAAACCGAACCCTAACCCATACTCTGACCCTAATAATAATCTAGCTCTATAACTGACCACTACAGTAAACCTAACCTTACACTAGACCTAGCCATAAACCTATCCCTAAAACTATCCCTAACCATAACCCTAGACCTGACATTATCCCTAGCCCTAATCCTACCCCTAACCCTAACACAAACCCTAGCCATGATCCCAGCCCTAAACCTAGACTTAATCCTAACCCTCACGCTAACCCTAGCCCTATCCCTAAATATATACCTCACCCTAGCACTGAATCTAGCTATATAACCCCATCCCTTCCCCTAATACTAAACCTAACCCTAGCCCTAAACATAGGCCTAACCCTAGCACTAATCATAGAACTAACCCTAGCCCTATTTGAACCCAAACCTTAACCCTACACCTAACCGTAGCCCTAAGACTATTTCTAACTCACACCCTAGCCCTATTTCTATTTAAAACCCTATTCATTACCATAACCCTCACAATAGCCCTAGCCTGAGCCCTAACCCTAGCCAGAGCCCTGACCCTAGATCTAACCATAAGTCTAAATCTAACACTAATTTTAAGCCTAAACCTCATCCTACAACTAGCTCTAACACTATTGCTAATCCTCAAACTAGCCCTAATCCAAGCCCTAGCCCTAAAACAAAACTGAGCCATTGCTATAAACCTAAAACTTAATCTAAACCAAACCCTAACCCATAACTAGCCATAACCCGAGCTCTAATTTGATTTCTAGGCCTAAAACTAACCCTCACCCTGATTCATAACCAAACACAAACCCTAGCTCTAAATATCACCCTAACCCTAAAACTTATGCTTATACGAGACCTAGCCAAAACCCTCACCCTAATTGTAACCCTAGTTCTTAAGTTGGCCAAACCCTAGCCCTAAATCTAACACAAAAAATAGCCCTGATCCGAACACATACTCTAGATTTAACCCTAACCCTAACCCTAAAACTAGCCCTAAACCTAACCCTAATCCTAGCCCTGACCCTAGCTCTAATCCTATCCATTACCCTAAGCCAAACCCTATTCATAATGCTAATTCTAGTTCTAATCCTAATTCTTAGCCAAACCCAAACAATAACCCAATTACTACTCTGAACACTAGCACTCATTCTAGATCTAACCCTAACACAAAACCTTAGCCTAACATGACCCTAATACTAATTATATGTATAAACCTGACCCTAAAGCGAAACTGAAACCTGAAACTAGCCCTACCAGTAAACTTGTACATATATCTAATCCTAACACTAGCCCTAGACCTAAATCTAATCCTATATCTAGCTATTGATCTAGCCCTTGACCTAAACAAAAACTTAGTGCTAGCCCTAACAATAAACCTTAACCTAAACCAAACACTAACCCTACCACTAGATGTAACCATAGTCCTATTCTGGTTTCACCCTAACCCTAACTTCAAACTGAACACTGGCCCTGACACTAACATTAAACCTAGCTCTAAAGCTGACGAAAACCCAAAACTTAAACCTGTCACTAGACCTAGCCATAACCCTAACCCTAAAACTAGCTCTAATCAGAACCCTAGATCTTACATTACACATAGCACAAACCCTAAGCCTAAACCTAACACAAAATTTAAAAAATCCTAAACCTAATAGGGGCCTAAACCTACCCTAAGCATAACCCTCTCCCTATCCCTAACACTAGTCCTAACCCTAACTCTAACCCTCACCTTAGTCCTAACCCTAGCTAAAAGCCTAACCCTTAGTCTAAACATAACCCTAGCACTATTCCTAACCATAACCCTAACCATATCCCTAATCCTAACCTTAACCCTAGACCTAACACTAGCTCTAACCCTAGTCATTACCATAACTCTAACCCTAACTCTAATGATAACCCTATCCCTAACCCTAAACTAAACCCTAGCCCAAACCATAAACCTAATCCTGGACCTAACCCTCAACCTACACCTTGCCATAGCCTTAACCCTAACTCAAACCCTAACTCTTACCCTAAAGTCAACATTAAACCTAGGCCTAAAACTAAACTTAAACCTAAACCTAACATTAACCATAAAGCTAACCTTACATCTAACCCAATATGTTACCCTAAACCTAATCCTAAACCTAATGAAAACTATAGACATAATCCTAAAACTAACCCTGATCATAACACTAAACCTAACAATCATCCTCGACCTAACCCTAGCTCAAAACCTAATCTTTACCCTAAATATATCCCTAACCCTAACACTAAGCTAGGGTTACTAGCCCTAACCCCAAACCTCACCTAACTCTAGCCCTAACTCTAACCTAAGCCTAGGCCTAACCATATATATAACCCTATATATTTTCTTTATGATAACCCTAATCCTAATGCTAACCCTAGGCATAACCCTAACCCTTTTGCTAACCCTAAAGATCTCCATTGCCGTAAACCTAATCCAGTCAATTACCCTAACTCTAATACTAATCCTAATGCACATATCAGCCCTATCCCTAAACTTTCACTTAATTCAAACCCTAACACTGATCCTGACACTGAAAATACACCTACCTCTAAACCTGACCTTTACACAAAGCCTAACATTACACTAGAGATAGATACAAACCTAACCCTAAATCTACCACAAACTGTAACAGCAGACCTGATATTAGCCCTAATCCTAGCCCTAAGATAGCCCTATCCCTAAAACTAACCAAAACCCTAGTCCTAATACTAACTTTAACTCTCACCCTAACCCTAGCCCTAGTTCTAACCCTATTTGTTACCATAACCATAACCCTAGCCCTATCCCTTGCCCTATAGTTAGACCTAGCCCTAATCGTATTTCTAATGCTATATCCAAATCTAACTGAAAAGCAAAGCCTAAGCCTACCACTAACACTAGCCCTAACCCTAATGCTAATCTTATAACTAGCCCAAACCCTAAAGCAAGGACTAAAAAAAAACTGAGCAACAGCCCTAACCCTAACCCTTAACTTAAACCAAACCCTAACACTACACATAGACATAAACCTAGCCCTAATTTGAGTCCTAACCCTAACCTTAAAACTTACCCTGACCCTGACTCATATCCTAACACTGACCCTACATCTAGACTACCCAAAACTTAAACCAAATTCTAACAGTAACCCTAGCTCTATTTTTTTTTAAATTTTTTATTGTTGGTTGTTCAAAACATTACAAATTTCTTGACATATCATATTCCACACTTTGATTCAAGTGGGTTATGAACTCCCACCTTCACCCCATACACAGATTGCAGAATGACATCAGTTACACATCCATTGATTTACATATTTCCATACTAGTGTCTGTTGTGCTCTGCTGCCTTTCCCATCCTCCACCATCCCCCTCCCCACCTCTCCCCTCCCTCCCCTCCTCTCTCTCTAACCCCTCCACTGTATAACCCTGAGGGTCTCCTTTCATTTCCAAGCAATTTCCCTTCTCTCTCCCTTTCCCTCCAACCTCTCATCCCTGTTAAATGTTAATCTTCTTCTCATGCTCTTCATCCCTACTCGGTTCTTAGTTACTCTCCTTATATCAAAGAAGACATTTGGCATTTGTTTTTTAGGGATTGGCTAGCTTCACTTAGCACAATCTGCTCTAATGCCATCCATTTCCCTGCAAATTCTATGATTTTGTCATTTTTTAATGCAGAGTAATACTCCATTGTGTATAAATGCCACATTTTTTTTATCCATTCGTCTATTGAAGGGCATCAAGGTTGGTTGCACAGTCTTGCTATTGTGAATTGTGCTGCTATGAACATTGATGTAGCAGTGTCCATGTAGCATGCTCTTTTTAGGTCTTTAGGGAATAGACCAAGAAGGGGAATAGCTGGGTCAAATGGTGGCTCCATTCCCAGCTTTCCAAGAAATCTCCATACTGCTTTCTAAATTGGCTGCACCAATTTGCAGTCCCACCAGCAATGTACAAGTGTACCCTTTTCCCCACATCCTTGCCAGCACTTGTTGTTTGACTTCCTAATGGCTGCCAATCTTACTGGAGTGAGATGGTATCTTAGGGTGGTTTTGATTTGCATTTCTCTGACAGCTAGAGATGGTGAGCATTTTTTCATGTACTTGTTGATTGACTGTATGTCTTCCTCTGAGAAGTGTCTGTTCAGGTCCTTGGCCCATTTGTTGATTGGTTTGTTTGTTATCTTACTGTCTAATTTTTTGAGTTCTTTGTATACTCTAGATATTAGGGATCTATCTGAAGTGTGAGGAGTAAAGATTTTTTCCCAGGATGTAGGCTCCCTATTTACCTCTCTTATTGTTTCTTTTGCTGAGAAAAAACATTTTAGTTTGAGTAAGTCCCATTTGTTGATTCTAGTTATTAACTTTTGTGCTATGGGTGTCCTATTGAGGAATTTGGAGCCCGACCCCACCGAATGTAGATCGTAGCCAACTTTTTCTTCTATCAGACGGTGTGTCTCTGATTTGATATCAAGCTCCTTGATCCATTTTGAATTCACTTTTGTGCATGGCGAGAGAAAGGGATTCAGTTTCATTTTGTTGCATATGGATTTCCAGTTTTCCCAGCACCATTTGTTGAAGATGCTATCCTTCCTCCATTGCATGCTTTTAGCCCCTTTATCAAATATAAGATGGTTGTAGTTTAGTGGATTGGTTTCTGTGTCCTCTATTCTGTAACCCTAGCTCTAATTCAAGTCATAACCCTAAACTTAAATCTAACCCTGACCCTGACTCATAACCTAAGAGTCACTATAGCTCTAAACACATCCCTCACCTTAAATCAAATGCTAACCCTAACCCTAGCCCTTATTTGAGTCCTAACCCTAACCCTAAAACTAACCCTGATGCTGACTCATATTCTAACAATAACCCTAGCTCTAAATATTACCCTAACTTTAAACCTAAACCTAACACTAGACCTACTCATAACCCTAACCCTAAAAAAACCCTTAATTGTAACCCTGGCTCTCACATTAACCTAACATTAATCCTAACCCTAGCCCTGACCCTAACCTTACCCTCACCTTAGTCCTAATCTTAGATCAAAGCCTAAACATTACTCTAAACATAAATCTACACCAATCCCTTAATGTAACCCTAATACTAGCCCGAAACCTTACATTAACGCTAGCCCTAAACCTAGCTCTAAACCTTCCCATTACTCTAAACCTAAACCTTATTGATAATCCTAGGCTTAGTGCTAAACCTAAACCTAACTGGAAAACTAACCCTAGACCTAACCTTAAACCTCACACTTGCCATAGACCTAACCCTAGATCAAACCCTAAACATTACTATAAACCTAAATATAACCGTACCCCTAACTCTAAGCCTAAACCTCAATCTAACGTTAAACATAGCCCTAAATCTACATCTAATCATATACATTACCCTAACCCTAACCCTATTCCTAATGATGTCCCTAGCCTCAATCCTAACCCTAACCCTATGAGTACTATAATCTTATCCCTAGAAGTAATCCAAAACCAAACCCTCAACCTAGCCCTAACCCTAGCTCAAAAACTAACACTTATGCTAAAAATAAACTTAAGCCTAACCCTAGTTTTAACCATAACCCTAATCCTAATTCAAGACCTCTTCTTAACCATAAACCTATCCCTAAATTTGGCTCTAATCCTATTCATTATACTAACCATAACCCTTACCATAATGCGAACCCTAGGTCTAACTTTAACTCTATCGCTAACCCTAACCATATCAATTTCCCTAAACCTAGTGTAAACTCTAAACAAAACCCTATCATTACCTCAACCCACACCCTAGTGCTAATTCTAGCCTTAACCCTAAAACCTAACCTCAAAAAAATTCTAACATTGACCCTGACCCTAATAAATCTCCTAGCTCTAAAAATGACTTTTCCACTAAACCTAACCCTTACACTAGACCTAGCCATAACCCTAATCCTAAAACTATCCCCAATCATAAGCTTAGACCTGACATAGCTATAGCCCTAATCCTAGCCCTAAACCTAACACAAACCCAAGCCCTTATCCTAGCCTTAAACCTAGCCTTAATCTTAAGCCTAAACCTAACTTTAGGCCTAACCGAAGAACTAACCCTAGCCTTAATCTTAGCACTAATTTAGTCCTATTCCTAACCCTAGGCCTAAACCTAGCCCTATGAGTAACTCTCACCCCAGCCCCATACCTAGTTATAACACTATCCCTTCCTATAACCCTAATCTTAGCCGTAAACCCACATGAAACCTAGCCCTATCATTAGCTCTAGCCCTAAACTAGATCTAATTTTAACACTAAAAAAACCTTAAACCTAATCCTAACCCTAACTTTAAATCAAACTTTAACACTAGCCCTAAAAAAAAAGTGAGCCATAGCCCTAACCCTAACCCTTAACCTAAACCAAACCTTAACCCTAAACCTAACCTTAGTTCTAATTCTACTTTTAAGCTGAAAACTAGAATTAACACTGACCATGACTTTTACCATAATACTAACCCTAATCTAAACATCACCTAACCCTAACCCTAAACCTAAAACTAGACCTACCACTAACCCTAACCCTAAATTTAACCCGAGTTATAACACTGGTACATACATTAACCTTACACCTAACCATAGCACTAACTTAAGCCTAAACCTAGCCCTAATCCAAGACTTAACCCGAGCTTTAACCCTAACCCTAATCCTAACCCTATCCCTAATCAAAACCATACACCTAACCATAACCCTATCTCTAACCCCATCCATTGCTGTAACTCTAACTCTAGGACTAAACCTAACCCAATCCATAATACAAACCTATGCATTATTCTAAACCAAACCTAAACACTAAACCTCATCTTATCATTACACTAACACTATCCATAATGCTAATACAAGCCCTAACATTAAACCTTAACCTAACTCAAATTTCTAACCCAGAACTTGACCCTAAAAATACCCCTAGCTCTAAACCTGATGCTAACCCTAAACCTAACCCTTACGTTACATGTAGCCATAAACCTAACCCTAAAACTATCTTTAACCATAACCCTATATCTGATATTAGCCCTAGTCCTAATCTTAGCACTAACAATAAAATGAACCATAGCTCTTATCCTAGTCCCAAACCTAGCCTTAATCATTACCCTAACCCTAACCATAGCCCTAACCCTAATTCTAACCTTCAACTTATCTCTAAAACTAGCTATAATGCCATTCTGTACCCATAACTTAACCTCACCCATATCCCTAACTCTAGGCCTAAGGTGAACACTAACCCTAGCCCTAATCCTAACCCTAATTTAACCATATCGCTAACCCTAACCCTAACCCTAGCCCTAGCCCTAAGACTAACTCTAACTTTCACACTAGCCCTATCTCTACTTCTAACCCTATCCATTACCATAATCCTGAACCTAGCCCTAACACTAGTCCTAAATCTAGCCCTAACCATTGCCAAATCTTATTCCTACTCCTAACTGTATATGTAACACTAACTCTAAACCTAACCCTAACCCTAAGCCTAAGCCTAACATTAACACTAGTCCTAGCCCTAAGACTAATCATAAAGCAAGCCATAAACCTAAACCTTGCAGTAAAACAAAATCGAGCAATAGCCCTAACCCTAAACCTTAACTTATACCAAACCTTAACAGTCCATCTAGACCTAACCCTAGCCCTAATTCAAGTCCTAAACTTAACCTTAACACTAAACCTAACTCTGACTCATAACCTAACACTCATCCTAGCTCTAAACACCACCCTAACCATAAACTGAATCCTTAGAGTAAAGCTAGTGTTAATATGAGTCCTAACCCTAACCCTAAAACTAAACCTGACCCTGACTATTAACCTAACACTAACACTAGCTATAAATTTCACCGTAACCTTAAAGCTAATCCTAACACTAGAGGTTTAACCCTTAACCATAACTCTAAAACTAATCCTAAAACCATAGTTCTTACATTAGCCATTGCTCTAACCCTAGCCATAAGCAAAACACAAAAACTAGCCCTAATCTGAGACCTAAACCTAGCTTTACCCCTAACCTTAGCCCTAAGCCTAGCTCTAACCCTATCCCTTACCCTATGCCAAACCCTAAACCTAATGCTTATCCTAACCTAACCCAAACCCTAACCCTATTAGTAGTCCTATTCCTAATCCTCATTTTAGCGCTACCCATAACCCAAACCCTAACCCTAATGCTCACCCTTATTCTGAACCTAACACTAATCATAGTTCTAAACCTGAACCTAACCATAAACTGAACAATAACACTAGCCCTCTGGTAAGCTTATAGCTTAACCTAACACTAACACTAGCCCTAGACCTAAACCTAATACTCATCTATTCATAATTCTAGCCTTATTCCTAAAAACAAACAAACAAACAAACAACAACAAAAAAAACTAGCTGTAGCCCTGATAATAACCCTTAGCCTAAAGCCAAAAACTAACCCTTCCCCTAGTCTTAACCCTAGTTTTAATTCTGGCTTTCACATTAACCATAATCCTAAACTGAACACACTGACCCTGACACTAACATTAACCATAGCTCTAAACATCACCCTAACCCTAAACCTAACCCTAAAATTATACTTAGCTCTAAAATTAACTCAACAACTAGCCCTAATCATAACAAAGTTCTTACACTTGCCATAGCCCTAACCTGTTACAAAACCTGGCCCTAACCAAAACCCTACCCTAGCTTTAACCTAAAGCTAACTATAACCCTAAACTTAGCCCTAAACCTAAACCTAGGCCTAATCCTAGACCTAATCCTAAGCATAACACTAGCCCTATCACTATCTCTAACTCTGTCCGTTACGCTAATTATGACCCTAAACTTCTGCTAACCCTAGGTCGAACCCTAATCCAATCCTTAACCCTAACACTATCCATTACCCCATATCTAACCTGAACTCTAAACACAAAACCATCATTAACCTATCCCGAACGTAATGATAACTCGAGCCTTAACCCTAAACCTTACTCTAATAAAATCCCTAACCCTGAGCCTGACCCTAATAATACCCATAACTCTAAACCTGACCCTAACAAGAAACCTGAACCTTACAATAGACCGAGCTATAAACCTAACCCTAAAACTCTCCCTAACTGTAAACCTAGACCTAACATTAGCCCTAGCTCTAATCCTAGTCCTAATCCTCACACAAACCTTAGCCCAAATTCTAGCCATAAACCTAGCCTTAATTATAAACCTATCACTAACCATAACCCGAAATCTAATACTCACCCTAGTCCTAAAAGTAGGTATAATCTCATCCCTTAACCTAAACCTAACCCTAACACTAATACTAACACTAGCCCTAAACCTAGGCCTAACCCTAACACTAACCCTAGTCCAAATCCTAGCCCTAATTTAGCACTAACCATAACCCAACCCTAACCCTAGCTCTAAGACTAACTCAAACTCTCTCCGTAGCCTTATACCTAGGTCTAACCCATCCCTTACTATCACCCTATACCTAGCCCTAAACTTAGCCATAATCCTAGCCCTATCTTTACCCTTAGCTTGAAGACTAGATCTAAACGTAACTCTAAATCTAACCCTAAACCTAAGCCTAAACCTCACAGTAAAACTAGCCCTAATCCTAAAACTAGCCCTAAATCTACCCCTATCCCTAAAACAAAACCAAATCATAAACCTAACCCTACACCTAGCCCTTATCCTATCTCTAATTCTAGTCCTAAGCCTAACCTAAAATCTAATGTGGACTCTGAATCTTACTCTAATATTAAACCTAGATCTAAACATCATCATAACCATAAATTTAACCCTAACACTAGACATAGCCCTATCCTTGACCCTATCCCTAGCTCTAACCATAACGCTAAATTTTACCTTACCCATAGCCTTAACCCTAGCCCTAACCTAACCCAAAACCAAGCCTTAAACCGAGTCCTAAATGAGTTATTTTAATATTTATTTTTTTTTTAGTTTTCAAAGGACACAATATCGTTATTTAATTGGTATGTGGTTCTCAGGATCGAACCCAGCACCCTGCACATGCCAGGCAAGCACGCTACATCTTGAGCCACATCTGCAGCTGCTAAACCTAGTTTAACACTAAAGGTAAATCTAATCCTAACCCAAAAAATTCTCTAATCCTATACATAACCCTACCCCTAATCATAGGTCTAACCCTATCCATTTCCCTAATGATAACCCATTATGCTAGCCCTAGGCCTAACCTTAACCCTATTCATTACACTAAACCACCTAAACCCTAACCCTAACCCGAACAAAAGCCATAATCCTATACATAACCCTACCCCTAATCTTATGTCTAACCCTATCCATTACCCTAATGATGATCCTTATGTTAATCCTAGGTCTAACCCTAAACCTATCCATTACACTAAACCACACCTAAACCCTAAACCTAACACTTTCATTACCTTAACTCAAAACCCGAATGATAATTCAAATCCTAAACCTAAACCCTAACCTAACCCAAGCCCTCACCTTGATCTTGACCCTAATAATAACCCTAGCTCTAAAACTGACCCTTAGTATAAACCTAAACCCTACACAGGACCAAGCCATATACCTAACACTAAGTCTACCCCTAACTGTAACCCTACACCTGACATTAGCCCTAGCCCTAATACTAGCCTGAACCCTAAAACAAACATTAGCCCTTATGCTAGCCCTAAACCTAGTTTAATCATAAACCTAAACCTAACCCTAATCCTAACCCTTATACTAACTCTTGCCCTACCTCTCAAACTAGCTAAAAGCCAATATGTTACCCTAAACGTAATCCTAACTCTAACCCTAACCCAAGGCTTAAACCTAACACTAAACTAGCCCTAATTTAGCCCTATCCCTAACCCTAGCCCTAAGACTAACTCTAACTTTCGTACTAGCCCTGTTACTAGTTCTAACCCTAACCCTAACCCTTATACTAACTCTTGCCCTAGCTCTCAAACTAGCTGTAAGCCAATATGCTACCCTAAACATAATCCTAAATCTAACCCTAACCCAAGGCCTAAACCTAACACTTACTCTAGCACTAATTTAGCCCTATCCCTAACCCTAGCCCTAAGACTAACTCTAACTCTCATACTAGCCCTATCACTAGTTCTAACCCTATCATACAATCCTAAACCTAACCCAAGCCCTAGTCAATATCCTTGCCCTATCCTTAGCCCTAGCCCTAACAAGACATCAAAACCTAACTTTAAATATAACCCTAACCCGAAGCTTTAGCCTAACCATTATAAATGCATTTATATTTAGACTCTGTGTCTACAGATGTTGGCTTCAATTATTATTTAGAATACAATTATTATTTTCATAAAAGGCATACCATTTCTGGTAGTGTATAGAGAACTGAGGGTCATGGATAGGATGCTATGTTAATGGGGAAAGGAATGAGGGTATATGATTAATCTAACTTAGCAACTTTGTAGGAGAACTCTAATGAATAGAAAGGGGGGATTTATGGAAGAACGTATAAATTCAAACTCCTTAACTCTATTCATAAATTTACCCTATGTATAAATAGTAAAATCTAAGAGGCTTAAAGTGGAATAGAAAGAGAAAGAAAAAAGAAGCAATAATAACAAGGAAAGAAAGAAAGAGAGGGAAAAAGAAAATAAGACCAAATAAAGATGTGGTGAGGTGGGGACTATGCAATTCCTCTATATTATACAATTCTAGTGATTCCGTTCTTAAAGTGAAATTTCATGGAAAGTTCTTGGTTTCACATATGTTGAGGTTATGAGGACCAGAGGGGGAAGTGTAGAGGAGAATGGATGAGAAGAGCAAGAAAAGAAAAGTAAGAAAGAAAAAAAAATTCTCAGAACTCTCTTCTCTTTTTTGCAATAAGTGGAGTTGTCAATTCCTAGCTTGAGTCTCTGTGCTCAGGGTGGTGAAGGTAGCCACGGTCAGAAGGCTTGAGCTTCTACCTGGAGCCTCCCTACTCTTAGTCTCTTAATTGGAAACCAGGTGCCTGTACAGTTGCTGTTCCGCATTGATATCTACACCCCCCAAAAGCTTGTGAGAAAATTCTTGAGTTATCACAACTGGAGGTAGGGGAGTTGGAAACTGGGTACCTCATAAGCTGCAGAACAAAGCTGGTAGCCATGCCCACTGATAGATGGCCAGTAAGGTTTTGCAAGATGGATTCCATATATTAACCATGTATGATGTTTGGTGAGGTGGGTGGTTCTGGAGTGACCTTATGCTGTGTCCAGAGCTCGGTCTGGTGACCCGCAAGCAAAGCCTCTGTGTTCTGTGCTGCCTTCTTTCTGTGCAGAGAGCTCCTGTGCGGCTGAGACTGCTGTCTGCACCCAGAGAAACTGCGCAGCTGAGCCTTCCATCTGTGCTGAGAGCACCCATGTGGCCCTAGTTTTCTTCAAATATCTATGATACTGGCCAGGATTCATCTTTTACTTGGCCTTACTATGCTGAACAGTTTTGGGACTTGTTGGTTCAATGGTTCGCTGTCAGGAACAGTTTGTATTTTAAGGTTTCCCTTTATTATGGCTTATTGATGTGAATGAAAATTTAGCTGGAAATCAAACAGAGTTGGCAGGAGGTGCTTGAGACTTCACACAATCAGTTCTCATTGGGCACTCTCTGGTTTCTTTCTTTTGAAAATAGGCCAAAGATGAAGCAAGCAAAAGAAACTGTATCCAAGAGCCCTTAAGGAGAAAACAGAGAAAATTGTATGTACATGCATGCAAAGCAAGTTTATCAAAGTATCCCAACAATTTGATCATATTTCTTTGATACTACATAGTATTCATCTTTTAGCTTGCTCCACTAGGCTCCCCAATGTTGGCACTTCTAGGATCAATGCTTCTCTAAATAGATAAGGGTTACTCTTACGGTTAGGGTTAGGGCTAGCTTTAGAGCTAGTATTAGGGTTACAGTTTGTTTTTTTCTAATTTCTTTGATACTGAAAAGATTTATCTTTTACCTAGCCTTACTATGTGCCCCAACTTTGGGCCTTTTCAGTTCAATGGTTCACTTTCGGGAATAGTTTGTTTTCAATGTCTCAATTTATTTTGACGTATATGAGTAAATGAGAATGGAGCTGGAAATCAGAGGGTTGGTGCTAGCTGGTTGAAACTTCACATACTCAATCAGTTGTCTGTGTTCACTCTCTGGTTTCTTCCTTGTAAAAGAAGTGACAAACTGAAGCATGCAAAACAAGTTTATCCAAGAGCACTTTATGAGAAAACAGGGCAATATGCATGTACTGAAATACTTCCCACAATTATTTGGTCAGATATCTTTGATACTGCAAAGGATTAATATGTAAGCTTGCTCCACTGGGCTCCTTTATTTGGGGACTACTATGATCAATGGTTTTTTAAACAGGTTAGATTAGATTTGGTACCAGGTTATGGCTAGGGCTACAGTTAGTATTCTGTTAGATTTAGTTTCGTTCAAATTTCTTTGATACTGGGCAGGATTCAACTTTTACCTAGCCTTACAATGTTCTTTAGGTTAGGGCTTCTTGGGTCAAGGGTTTACTCTCCTGAAGAGTTTGCATTTTGAGTTTTCATTTCATTTTGTCCTATGTGTGCAAATGGAAATGGAGCTGGAAATCAAAGAGGGTTGGTGCTAGCTACTTCAAATCTCACACATTCAATCAGTTTTCTATGGGCATTCTCTGGTTTATTCCTTGTAAAAGTACCCCTAAGCTGAAGCATGCAAAGCAACTTTATGTGAGAGCACATTAGGGTAAAACAGCGAAATATGCATGTACTGAACTACCTCCCCAATTATTTGGTCAGATTTTTTTGATATTGTGAAAGATTTATCTGTTAGCCTACACAACTTGGCTACCCAAGTGTGGGACTTCTAGGATCAAAGAGACTCTAAACAGGTGAAGGTTAGTTTTAGAGTTAGTGTTATGACTAGGATTAGACCTACTGTAAAGGTAAGACTTAGTTTTTTTTTTTTTTAATTTCTTTGATACTGTGCAGGATTCATCTTTTTCCTATTTTGACTATACTAAAAATGTTTGGGCCTCCTACATAAAGGGTTTGC
>NW_026693479.1:0-103996 GCF_021218885.2 Marmota monax | reverse complement strand
GTTGAGAAAATGACTAAGGCTGGATTACTAGAAACTGGGGTTTACCTGGGCCACACAGCTAGAATGTATGCTTCAATTTTGCATGCAAGGTCCTGTGTTCAATCCCCAGTGCCACACACACACAGGAAGGCAGAGGATTCTCATTAGAACATTGTCTTTCATTGCAGCTGTCCACAGACAAAGAATTTAGAAAGCATCGGAACCGAGTTGCTTACTTAAGCCTGTTTTACGATTGAGCAGTGATCACTTCCTTCACATGCTTCTCCTGATCACAGACTCTTCAGAATAGAGGACAGAGCTGCTCTTGGTCTGCATCACCACGGCCCTCATGTCTTTCAGCCCTGGGCCCAGAACGTGTTAAGGGCCTCACAACTGAGATTTCTGAGCATAAAAACTGGTTCCAAGTGTTCTGTCTCCTGCTGCTGGTTTATGATCTGGGGGTTCCTGGTGGGTGTTCAGGTGGATGGTCTCATTTGAGTGAAATACTCTGGGGCCCTTGCCCTTTATTCACAACTCCCAGGGACCAGCCTTATATGTTCTACAACTAGCTCTGGTAATATGTAGCTGTTGGCCTACATGTATCAAGAGCTTGGATGGGATGTGGGCTTGCTAGACATGGAGGATGCTTAAAAGTGGGTTAAAACATTCCTGATTTAGGAGCTCTTCCAAGCTTTAGTGTGGAGTAGGAAGGCCCTGAGTAGGTTGCCTTTCCCAGAGGAACATAAAACACAGAGAACCAAAAATTCCCCCCTCCGACTACATCATCTATTTAATCTGTTAGTCAACATATATATTGAAGTCATTAACTCCATGTCAGTCAGTGGTAGGCACTGGAACATATTGGGATTCAACTTACACTGATATACTAGTTCCTTGAGGCTGGCCAGAAGTCTGAGTCCTCCCCAGGTTGACTGCCCTTCAGTCTGAATGACATCTGGAGCCTAATAGCTAGCCCAAGGATATAAAGATCACAAAGCAGCAGCCATGTATAAAGTACTTACCCAGATACTCTGGTCTGGTAGGTAAGCTTCTTAATTTTCTACATTAACTCTCAAAATGTAATTTATTCACGATTGGCATTAAGTGTGGTCTACTTTATCTTTTTTTTTCCCCAGTAGGAGGTGCTGGGAATTGAACCCATGGACACTTTACCAGTGAGCTACATCCCCACCCTTTTTGTTTTTATTTTGAGACAAGTTCTCACAAAGTTGCTGAGGTTGGCCTTGAATTTGCAATCTTTCTGCTTCAGCCCTCCCAAGTCACTGGGATTACAGATGTGTGCCACCATACACCCAGATTTCTAGCTTATTTTTTAATGGGTAAGTCCTTTTGTACCCACTTAGACCTCTTAGTAATTATCCCCAAACTCTGAAAGGGTCTGGATTTCAAAGAGTGAGAAGCTGATAGTGGCCACCGAAAAGTTCCAGCCCACTACAACCCTGAGAGCCACCCCAGAGCAACAGCAAGGGTTAGCTGGAGAAAAGGATAGACAAAAACCTCCTGGGTGAATGACCTTGGAGAAGACTAAGTCCAGAAGAGCCAAGGTCTTCTGAAATCATAATGGTGAGGGTCAGAAAAGTCTCTATAGGAAACCAAATTGGAATGTTAAGGTACCTGAGGCTTAGAACTTACCCAGTACTTAGACATCTTTCAATCTGATGGTTGAATGGTTTCTGTTAACCTGTGGAGAAGAGTTGATGACTTGAGAGTCAGGATGAACTCTTACCACCCCTCCCACATACTGCCCTCCCTTTTCTCCTGTGCATCCATATATTTACATGCAGGTGGATTCAGAGACAATAATTTAGCACTTGTCATTGTTTCTGATCCAAGATCTTTTGCCCCTTCTTAGGAACTGATTGACAGCAGGATGGAACATCTTTCCCACTGCTTGGTCCATATTCTCAAAGCTTTTCCCAGGGAAGGAAACTCTCTTTCCTAAAATAGTAATCTGGGGCTGGGGGTGTAGTTCAGTGGCGGAGCACTTGCCTAGCATGGCAAGGCCCTGGGTTCATTCCCCAGCGCCCCCCACACACATACAAAGAAAGAAAGAAAGTAGGAAACACATCCTGTTAAATAATAAAATAGTAATCTGACTTGATCAAAAATAAATTGTAATAGAACCTCAATTAATATTCAGGGTCTCCTAAAGTTCTAAACTGTTAACAATGGCACAAATACTTAAGAAAAAAATATCATGAGACCTGGAAGTGTAGCTCAGTAGGAGAGTGCTTACCTAGCATGTGCAAGTGTGGGGATCTCCAGGACCCCAAAAGGAAATAAATAAATAAATAAATAAAACCAGTACCAAAGACAAAATGTAGTGGGCCATATGTATTTTATATTTGTATTTGTTCAAGAGGCTTACAAGATTTTGGGGAGGTTCATTTAGTAAAATCATAGTGCTTAGTGAAGTAGGGGTTCCAATATAACAGAGAGATTGATATAACATAGAGACTGCATGAAATCCTGGAGGATGTAGCTTGATGTGCAGCACAAGAAAATCTGTGACAAAGTGGAATTTAATGGCCAATTGCAGCAGGATTATAACCATGCACATGTACTAGGAGAGATTCATACTCAGCAAAATTTGGAAATTGATTTAAATCACATTAAAGTCTTCCAGTGTGTTTCATGTACTCTGTGACATTTTAACCAGCATATTATTAAATAATAAATTACATTTAATCATATTTTTGTGGCTTGAGGAAAAAGTAAGTAATAATGAGGTTAGTCTGCCCTTCCTCTGTGCATATTTAAAAGCTCAAAACCGCAGATCTTGTCCCTGCGGAATGCAGGCGTCAGAGCCAGAATTGTAATTTATTCAGTCTTCGTACCTCATAGTGTAGTCCTCAGCATTGTCCTGGCCAAGCCACTCAGGGCCTTCGTCAGCTTGGGGGACGTTTGGTCTTCCATCCAGGCATCTGTGGTTCCACTCAGAATGTGTGGCTCTGTAGGTGTGGGGTGAAGAAGGAAAAGAGCACGTCACCGACCAATGTCACACTGGAAGAGAAAGAACTGAAATGGGAGGAAAACTAGGAAGAAATGGGAAGGAGATGGAGAAGAGGACATCATGGAAACAACATTAATCTCACATGTTCTTTAGAGAAAATCTCGTCTCATAAAGTGAAGAGACAAATTTATGAGACAAGACAAATTTACAAATTGATGCCAGGCTACAGACGCGTGCCATTCCGGCTAACCTGTACCCAGAGGTTATTTGAGGAAAACAGCGCACTCAGATGCGCTCAGGTGGTTCTTCCCTCTGGGCCTTTGGCAAACACTGCTTGCCAGTCAGCCTGCTTTCAGCACAGGATTCAAGTGAGCACCATCAATTCAAGTTGGAAGGGAGATCAGATTATTTGAAATTCTTCTCTAGCTATTTATGAGAGCCGAATAGAATTTAGTATTACTTTGGGATTATGGAAAAGATGGTGTTTTAAAACCTGAAAGGGAAATGCAGATCATTTTTTTATTTCCTAAGTAAATATTCTATAGCCATGAAGCTGCTTATGCTGCCAGCAATGGAAACCAGGGTTTAGGGACTCCAGAGAAGAGTAGCGCAGTGACTTAGAACATGAAAGAATCTCCCCTAGGGACATAGCTCAGTTGGTACAGTACCTGCCTCACATGTACAAGGACCTGGGTTTGATCCCCAGCACCAAAAAAAAAGAATTTCCCCTGATGCATTTTAAGCCACATTAGTTAATTTATGGTAAGCCTAGGAGTTGTCTCACATGTGAAAGTGCCAGATAACTCTGCTTCAGAGACTGGGGCACCAGCTGAGGGGTTAGAAGCACTTAGGTGGGAGGCTCTCCATGGGTGGGGAATCCCATAACCAACCTTTCTGCAGGGACCCCCTTGTCTTTCCAATGGTCCATGGAACATTCCTGGGGAAGGTAACACACCTTGGTTCATCAACAGTGTCTGTTGCATTTGATGACCAAAGTGTAGCAATTGTCCCCCCAAAGAAAGCCTTAATCCATTAGCAAGACTCTCCCCAAATCCTACCGTCTCCCCTCTGCATAAGACTAAAGGTTTCCTTTCTTACATGATTGAACTAATGCTTGTCACCTTGATCTGTGAATCCTATGTGCGGTCATTCACCTATCAGCATAGGATTCAAGTAAACACTATTCAGGTTGGAAGGGAGATCCAATTATTTGAAATCCTAGACTATTGAAATCCTCTCTAGCTATTTATAAGAGTATAACAAAACTTATTATTTATAGCTTTGGGGCTATGTGCAGAGGACTGTTGTGTCCTGTGGATGAGTCCCAGCTACCAAGGTAGTTATAGGTGACATGCTAGTGAAGTTGAGGAGTCCAGAACCAGAGCCAACACAATCACCAGGTCATTTCCTCATGGATAACTAAGGAGTAAGATATGGTAATGGTGGGAAACCCATGATAACAAGTAGAGCCATGTGGTCCTGCTTCCTGGAGCAAAAGACCAACTGTGGGTTGTTAGAGCATGGGGGTCTCAGAAACAGGGATCTGTAGGACCACAAGAATCAGGTGAGTAGTTCTACTGTTTTGTCAATAATAGTTTCCATGATCATACAGCTTTTTTTCAAAAGAAATTGCTAATGAGGTTGCCATTATAAGGATTTTCTATGGTCTTGAGTCTCATTCCTCCACACAGTGACCATCTCACCATAGTGACAATTTAAAGGGACCATAACCTTATGCCAAGGCCACCAAGTTCCCAAACTTCTTTGTCATTGAAGGTTAACTTCCCTAATGTTATATTCACTTAACTATTTGGATGCTCTCCACCACATAGTCTAGGAATCTCTGCTCTAGGACTTGGAGATTCCAAGAGACCCACTACACTCCCCAGGGTCTGCAGTTTCATGAGCTGTAGTGCTCCCTCTGCCAGCAGATGTTCTGATAAGCATCCTGGGTGTCCTAGTTTTTTAGCTGCTTCATCAAACCCCTCCAGCATTTCCTGGAAAGAGGGTAGATTCAAGTGATTGTCTTTATTGTCTGTTGCCTGTAGTAAGCAACTCTTGGGCTACTTTCTGCTCACAGCAATCATCCCTTTGTATAAAAAATATGCCTCGGTATACAAGTATTACAAGTTTTGGTAAAGCATAACTTGCAACAAAGAGATACTGAGAGTCGAGTCAGAATTAATGGTAATCCCCAAAGAAGGGGAGACCAGGAACTTTGGGCAGAATTCCTTTTCCTGCTAAGCTTTTGTGTGTAGCAGGACTAAGGTCTTTCCTGCCTCAGGGCCTTTGCTGATACAATTTCCACTTCCTCAGAACACCCTTCTCCTTGCTCTCTGTGTGGTTGGTTCCTTTTCATTCATATCACAACTTAAATATCACTTCCCCTGAGAAGACTTCCCTGACCATCTTATTTGCTTCCATCCTAGCTCTTATCACAACTTGAAAATACTTGAGACTTTTTTGGGGTTTGTTTTGGTCTGTATCCTTGATATACTGTAAGGTCCATAAGAGTGGAGATCATGTTTGTCAAGTTCACTGCTCTGCCTACAGACAGTGTGTGCACAGTGCTTAGACTGGATCATGGTAGTTACTCAGGACTTTCGAAGGATTGATTGACATAATGAATGGTTTCTTCTTTCCAACCCAAGGATATCTTCCTTGGGTTATGGTTTAGATGTGAGGTGTTCCCCCAAAGCTCGTGTGTGAGACAATGCAAGAAGGTTTAGTTCCACCATGCGATCAGCGCACTGGTTTCATTAAAGAGGTTCTTGGCATAAAAGTTAGCTAGTGAGATCGAAATAAAACACACAGACTCAGTTACCTTTTTCTATGACCAGGTCTGAGATGGCTCTCCCTCTGAACTCACACCTCGAACCACCCGATAGGGCAGCAGGGATTACTCAGGGCTAGCAGGAGAGAGAGAGAGAGAGAGCATGCCAGGGAGTAGCCTTTTATTGGGGAACAAGAAATTCAGGGGAGAATTCCATCCAATGAAGGTTGAGGGGGGCAGCACTCCAAGGTCAGGGTCAGTGATTGGCCCCAGGGTCAGTGGTCAAGTTACACCCCCACATGGACAGGCTCTTGCACCAGGAGAGGGTCGGGAAAGCTCCGACATAGTTTAGCCAGAGTGCCTCAGACCCAAACCGGGAGTTGCCCAGTCACATGTGAGAATGGCTCCCCACATATTCCCCCTTTTCTTTTCTTAAAAAAGAGGCAGTGGTTCACTCTTTGGAGTTTCTGTATTCATGTTCCAAAGACTCGCCATCTTATAATTACAACACAAAAGAGAATTAACAGCAAAGAGAATAATCCAATAATGTACCAGGCCGAGTGTTTAAGAATATTTCCAGGGTTGAATCCATTCAACTCCTTCAATATTTGGTTAACCAAAGAAGAAGGATCCGAAAAATCAGCTCTATTATTTTGAATGTCTTGGATATGGTGATGAAGTTCTAGAATATCCAAGCTATTATTACTATTTTGCCAAATACCTAACAAATGATTTTTAACCTTCTCCCAATCCCAGAGAGAAGCGTTGTACTTGGCAGCTGTAACACACACATATTTATAATTTGCATGGCATTTAAGCCCTCTTTAAACTTTAAGGCTGAAAGTTCATTATCTATGTCTAAAACAGTCGCCTCTAAGGCATTTAATTTAGGCTCAATCCTTTCATCAATATTTACTTGATTACGCAGAGCCTTGGAAGTATTTTGAGCTAAATTATTAAGAAATTTTGCATGCTGAATATTATGAGACAATGTCAGAGATGCAGAGACAGTGGAGGCAATAAAAGAGACTAGCGCCAAAACACCAACAATTATAATTCCAATATCACATTTAGGTCTTGCTAGCTGGGCATGAATTTGCTGCAAGACTTGTAAACCAGTATCAGCATACCATGGCTCTGAAATATTAGCAGGTAATAAAACAAAAGAGGGCTGATGAAGTATCAGCACTCCTTTTCCTTCATTATACCTAGTAATACAATTGGTTAGGTTACATTTGTTACAAGTAACAATATATCTGTCATCTATCCATTTAACTTTTACATTTCCAATAATTAAAACATAAGGAGACTGGACACAGGATCGTAAGCCATAGCAAGATCCCTCCTTACAGTTCTTGCCAACAAATTTTGGTAAAGGCTTCTCTGTAAAATGTAAGAATTCTGAGGCAGCAATTAAGCGCCAAATATCCTTTTGAATACCACCTTCACTATAAGTCAAAATATTACTAACAAATCCTGCAGGCGTCATAGCAGAATTTTTTCGTAATTGTCTCTTATCAATTTTTGGAGACCAGTCTAAAATATACCCACTATCTTTAGACACCTTATGTTGTACCTTATGTTTAGACACCTTATTTACACAATCCATCCATCTAGGAAAGGTGCCAATCTCAATTGTAGAACTATTTGGACAGTGGGGTATCCGTGGAGGTTTTGCAGAAATGACTGGCTTGTTATGGGAAAGTCCCATCTTAATTACTGATCTAGTATAAGGTTTTAAGTCTCCATAAATAGAATTATTTGTCAGTCTAGGTCTACCAATCACTGTCTTTTCCTCTAATGATACTTTCAGATAGCCAGCATGTTTATCGTGGGACCAACACAAAGGTAATTGGGCACTGTAGCCAGAATAATTAAATCTAGTCACATGATTGGGAGTAATATGAGTATCTGTAAATCCTCCCATCATGAATGAGTCATTAGTAAATACTAGAATAGATTCTCCAGTCCACACAGCTGGGTGTACCAGGGGTGGATCTGGGAAATATGTCCAGTAAGTGTCTATTTGATCCCCCTTTACCTGACAGCCCAGCAGGGCAATTACTGTTGCTACCATCATCACTGGGGTCCTGTTCTTTCCTAGGAGTCGAAGTATTCGGGAAGCCTGTGTTGTTAGCTTCTTCACGTCTTCCCATGAAATCAGATTTTCGGCTGGGTCAATCTGGTCTTTCTTCATCTTTTTCCAATATCTCTTCCTTTTGGATAGGGGCTCCTCCGGGTCTATCTTCAGTCACTTGAATCTGGGTTCTATCTCTTCCATGTCTGATCGCGCGTTCAGGCACCCAAATAGGACGAAAAGCACTTTCTGGAAAGATACAAGCATGACCTCTGCCCCACATAAGCACTGGGTCTGGGCCTTTCCATTGACTGGTCTGTAAATCTTTCCACAAAACTCTGCCTAAAGGGCCTGTTACTGAGGGAGACATTTGCCTCTCAGCAGCAGTGTGACCTTCTGTGTCACAGTTTAAAAAATTTAAAATGAACAAAGCATGATTGGGGCTATTTTGGGGAGTCATAATCCTATTCCCCCCTTTAACTTTTGTAATTGAAGCTTAATAGATAAATGAGCTCGTTCCACAATGGTTTGACCTTGGGGGTTATAAGGAATTCCTGTTTTATGATTAATTTGAAACTCTTGGCAAAATTGTTGAAAAGAAGAGCTTATGTAAGCTGGAGCATTATCTGTTTTAATCTGCATAGGGCACCCTAACACAGAAAAAGCTGCTAGGCAATGAGAAATTACATGTTGAGTATTTTCCTTAGTACGTGCTGTGGCAAAAATAAATCTGGAATAAGTGTCCACTATGACATGCACATAACATTGTTTACCAAATTGAGGAATATGAGTTACATCCATTTGCCATATTTGATTTGGTTTTAATCCACGGGGATTTACCCCTGATGGTGGAGATGGAGTGTGAATAACACACTTAGGGCATTGGCTTACAATTTGACGAGCTTGTTTTCTGGTAATATTAATTTTTTTACGTAAGCTAGAAGCATTTTGATGATGCAAGGAATGGGAAACTTGTTGACAGTTATATGAAGACATCTGTTGACAAATTTACTAATTTATCAATTTTGTCATTACCTGAAACTAAAGGTCCTGGAAGATTAGTATGAGCTCGTATGTGTCCTATGAAACATGGGTATTTTCGCATTAGCACTGCCTTCGGTAAATTATGAAATAATTTAAATAACTCTTGTGATGAAGTATACCCAATAACTGAAGTTTCAATATTTTTGGTAACTCCGACTGCATATAAGCTGTCAGAATAAATATTAATAGGCTCATTTGAAAAGTAATTTAAGGCACAAATCAGAGCTTGAAGCTCTGTTCCTTGGGCAGAAGTATAACAAGTTTGCATTACCTCTGTGTGAACACAACTATAAAAACCTGCTTTACCTGAGCTTGAACCATCAGTGAACACCGATAAAGCTTCATCTATAGGATGTGCACGTACAATCTTTGGAAAAATAAGTGATGTTAATGATGCAAATTGGATAATCTTATCATGAGGGTAATGGCTATCTATCTGTCCAGGAAAATCAGCAAAAGCTATCTGCCATAAGCTAGAAGTTTGAAAAAGCCAATTAGTCTGTTGAACAGAAAATGGAATAATTATGATATCAGGCTCAGATCCAATTAATTGTAAAATCCTAGTTCTGCCTTTAATTACTAATTGAGCTATGGAATCATGAAAAGGAATTAATGTTTTTTGAGGGGAGTAGGATAAATAAATCCACTCAATAACTCCTAATCTTTGCCATATGGCTCCTGTTGGGGTATGCTCAGTTGGAAATATTAATAAATACACTATTTCTTTAGGATCAACTCTAGTAAGCTGTGCATTTTTAATTGTATGTTCAACTCTCTTTAAAGCTGTTTTAGCTTTTAAGGTTAGCTGACGTGGAGAGGTTGGAGAAGGATTTCCTTGTAATATCTGAAATAAAGGACTTATCTCAGAAGTAGTTAGTTTTAAGGATGGCCCCAGCCAATTAATATCTCTTAAAAGCCTTGAAAATTATTAGGGGTTTGTATGGAAACTGTTTGTTCCGCTCCGGTAAAATTAAAGATGGCGGCCCCCATGGTTGGCGCGATGACGTCACATTGCACGACCATCACCTACTTCCTCATTCTTGGCCTGGGGGGAGGGCCGACAAGAAGTTTGTGTTCCGGCCAGGTGGAAATGAAGACAAGAAAGCGGGCTCATCCACGCCATCTTGATCTGCCACGTGGGGTAGAGTCCTGTAATATCTATTATCATCAGTAGATGGAGCCCTGAACTTAAAATTGCGCTTGCGACATTCGCTCGCAAAATGGTTATTTTTCCCGCAAACATAGCATCTCCCGCGGGGCTTTCGTACTAATTCTTGCGGCTTTAACATTTCTTTCAGTGCCGCAGCTATGGCTACTGTCTGCAAATGGGTAGAGTCTATCTCAGAACATAAGCGGATAAACTCAGAAACTGTCCCCTTTTTACGGTGCGGCCTAAGAACGTCCTGACAATACTTATTCGCATTTTCAAATGCCAATTGTTTAACAATAAACTCACACACACCCGGGTCCCCAATCAACCTGTTTTCGGTCTGGTACAATCGGGCTACAAAATCTGAGTACGGCTCACTCACACCTTGCCTGATTTTGGTAAGAACTAAATTGGATTGGTTTTTTGAGACTATCTGCTTCCAGGCATGTTTCGCACAATCAGTTATTTGATCGTATATTACAAATTCATAATTTAACTGTCTTTCTAAATCAGCAAATTCACCTGTTCCTAAAAACATTTCTACTGGAGTTTGTAAATTCTGTCTTCTATTTCTTTCTGCCTGTTCAGTACAAAAATCAGTCCAATAAGAACGCCAAAGTAAGAAATCTCCTCCACTCAAACAAGATCTAGCTAACGAAATCCAATCACTAGGCGGGAGGGGCTGCGAGCAAATATTATCTATCAGGCTCTGTACAAAAGGCGTATTCGGACCATACATCTCGCATGCACTTTTTTTGTTCCTTAATGGTTTTAAATGGGATTACAGCATGAACTCTAACTCTCTGATCTTGCTCATTAACTTGCTCAAAAACTGGAAAAAGTTGAAAACCGCTAATATCTTCCCGGCTTCCTGTGCTTTCTTAATACCTCGCTGGAACGGGGTAAGAAAAGTCATTGTTAATTCAGAGTACCTGTTAAATTTTGTCCTTTTAGCAGGTAATGGCCGTATTCGAATAGCCTGTGCAGGCGGTGTTAAACGCAGCCTGTTAAAATTTCTCTGTAAGTCCTGAATATCAACGTCTGATTCTTCTCCCTCGGACTGTGAGTCATGGATAGAATCTGCGCTGTCACCATTTTGAAATTGGGCTTCTAAGCCACGCAGTGGAGAAGAACTCTGTGCCTCTCTAAGAATCTCTTCCAGATTTTCCTCTTCTATCTCTTCCGGAGGACCTTCTAGGACTGTGGAGGTTTCTTCTCTATGACCTTCCTCTCTATAATTTCCCTGAGGGCTAGCCTGATCATGCAAGTTTAAAGTCACATTGCTAACTTTTGGTTTAGCCCCTAGAGCCTTTGTTTTTAAATGGCTCAAGGGAAAGGAAATTAACTTAGCCTCAGGCGGATTTTCCATTTGAATAGACCTAATAGCTCTCTGAATGCCTTTTAATAGATCTTCAGGGGGCCATGAACTCTGGCCCATATATTCAAAAGACAAATTTCCAGAGCATCCAAGTTTTTTGAATACTATCTATGCCTCCAGGTAATTCATTAGAAAGACAAACTTTTTGTAACTTTCTTCCTAGTTTCTCCCAAGTAAGTAAATTTAGGGACTCTTATTCACAAAACCAAGGGCAAAATTCGCCTACAATCTTTAAGAATTGTATTAACTGAGTTTTCTTTATCTGTTTTCCTTTCTGATTAATTATAGTGTCTAAAATAGTCAGATACATTTCCTTATCCGTAGAAGTTAATTTCCCAGTTTAATTAATTTAACGTCTCTTTCCTTCAATATTTCCAGGTACTTTTGTGACCCAAAATTGTCACCAATTCCTTTATCTTTATCTTTGTAGCATACTCCCACTCAATCTAGCTAATCTAGAATGCCCCCCTCGTGGGTGCCAAATTCCACCATGCGACCAGCGCACTGGTTTCATTAAAGAGGTTCTTGGCATAAAAGTTAGCTAGTGAGATCGAAATAAAACACACAGTCTCAGTTACCTTTTTCTATGACCAGGTCCGAGACGGCTCTCCCTCTGAACTCATACCTCGAACCACCCAGTAGGGCGGCAGGGATTACTCAGGGCTAGCAGGAGAGGGAGAGAGAGAGCAAGCCAGGGAGTAGCCTTTTATTGGGGAACACGAAATTCAGGGGAGAATTCCATCCAATGAAGGTTGAGGGGGCAGCACTCCAAGGTCAGGGTCAGTGGTCAAGTCACACCCCACACGGATAGGCTCTCTTGCACCAGGAGAGGGTCGGGAAACCTCCGACACTGTTTAGCCAGAGTGCCTCAGACCCAAACCAGGAGTTGCCCAGTCACGTGTGAGAATGGCTCCCCACAGTTTAGAGGTGAAATGATTGGGTTATGAGAACTTTAATCAAGTCAGTGATTAATCTCCTGATTAGGGATTAACCAGGTGGTAACTGTAGGCAGGTAGAGTGTGGCTGGAGGAGCTGGGTTCCTAGGTGCATGGCTTTTGGGTTTATATTTGTCCTTGTTGAGTAGAGGTGAGCGCTCTCTCTCTCTCTCTCTCTCTCTCTCTCTCTCTCTCTCTCTCTCTCTCCTCTCTCCTTCCTGGTGCCATTGTTATAGTTAAAGCAATGTCCTGGGGTTTCATAACTGACTTCCAGACCACTCACGTATAATCGAATCAAGCCTTTATGAAAGAACACCTGTGGCGACTAACAGAACATAAAGCTGTTCTCCTGATCATCCCTGAACAATTGCAAGGGTGCGCCTCATAATCCTGAAAACCACAAAAGGGACGTTTGGGGGTCCAGCCAAGGCAAGCAAGCCAAGTTACAGAAGCGGGAGAGTGCAGTCAGGCAGCGGGAACTTTAACTAATCACAGTTATCCCAGTCACCCCAATACAGAAACATAGCCCCGTTACCCTAGTTATAGAAACAGTGCTCCATTAGGTAGTTCCATGTTCTTAAGAGTTTCTATAGCAAAAGGAAAAGAACAACTTGCCCCAGCTGTGACCCTTCTATTTGGCATGGTTGTTTTACAGAATGGAGTTACTAAACAATATAGAGTCACTTTGGCTTGACTATCACAGTTGAAACAGAGAAGCTTCTGGGGTCCCAGCCTCTAGGATGGGATCCAGTGTCCTCTATGGCCCAACACTAGTAATGACTCTAAGCTATAGCTGTGAGCACCTGTGGTACAGGCAGTAGAGATGGAAAAGATTCAAGAAAGCTTTGCAAACAAGTGGGAGAGTGAGGAGTGGAGAGAAGGGAGGAGAAAGGAGAAGGGAGAGGGAGCACCCGAGATGTTGCTGATGTCCCAGAGTTCATCTACCTCATCGGCTCTCAGGACAAAACCTTCTAGTCCTTCTCATGGGTTAACCATCCAGGAGGCTTCAGATTTATGAGGTGGCCAGCCTTAGACCTGGGTAACACATTGGTTTGCCTTCCCAGCTTAGGGCAGGAAGGAGGCAAGATTGTTATTAACAGCCTTTGGCCACTTGTCTTGCTAAGGGCTTCCTAGTTTCTACCCTTATCTGGAGAGTTTTCACAGCTTCTAAGAATGCTGGACTGCAGTGAGCTAGGGTAAAGAGGAAGTTAATAATGGGCTCCAATCTCCTGGGTCACCTTTTTTTCAGGGCATCTCTAACTTCATGAACCAAATTAGTCTGCAGCTGCATTCTAAGCTCAAACCCTCACCGGAACCTGACTTGGTTATGGGCATTTAAAGGCCTCTTCTAATTTCTGTTATGTCCCTCTCTGCCTCCTACAAGTTCAATTTCTAAAGAATTTAAACCTCAGAGGGGCCGTGATGTGGTTCACTGACCCGGACGACTTTGTAATGCCAGATTCATGGGACCCCAATAGACCTTCAGGAGTGGAATTCTATGCAATCACACAAGAGTCTTTATTGCAAGCTCGAGCCTGGACTCACAACCATTTTCCATGCAGCAGTCCCCAAGGAGTGAGCCCTGGTTCTTTGTTCAGTGAGGATTTATAGGATTTTTGGGTTTACTCTGTGCGTCACAACATCACACAGCAATTCATTTCACGCCGTGGGAAAATCAAACAACTCTTAACATTGATTAGCACATTCACTGGTGGGAACAAGTTGGGTAGGGGTGATTGGTTAGTACAAGAGGGGGATTCATTTGAACTGATTGGTTTAAGCCACGAGGGGTGTACGTGCTGAACTACATGGTTTCCCAACATGTTATCAACCACCATAAACTACTTGGGGGTCATCTGGCACCCCAGGTATTTTTCCTGTCTCATGCTGATTGGTGGTTGCTAGGGGGGTTGCTATGGGTCCTCACCTAGCCTAACTGAGTCAGGGACACCTGGCACTGCAGACCTCTCCTGTTATTTACAGACAACTCAGCAGGGTGGATAGGTGCTTAGGAGTGCTCTGTGGGTTTTTCCAAGGACAAGGGTCACGCCCCCTTCCTTGGTCAGGCCTTGAGGTAGAAGCTGTTTTCAAAAATGGAGTCACATCAGTTTCTCAACTTCACGGGAAAATCCAGCTGCCAGGGTGCCTACCCACTTGTCCAAGCAGTCAAGAGGAACCGTGAAGGTAACAGAGTCTGGGGCTGTGGTAGGAGCTGAGAAACTTGTAAAGGACGATGGAAAAGCTCTGTAAACTCAACAAGCCAAAACAACGTTTACCTGTCCGAGATTTTATTAGCAGGACCCTAGCGGCCAGTCACAGAAGAGAAGGGAGAGGAGAGGGGGAAGAGAGAGAGAGAGAGGAGGAGGGAAGAGAGAGAGAGAGAGGAGGAGGGAAGAGAGATGAGAAGGGGGAGGAGAGAGGGGAGGGGGAGAGAGAGGGGAGTAAGAGAACAAACATGACCAGGATATTGATATTTATGGGCTTAACACAGGATGAGGAGGAGCAGGGTGAGTGGGCTGTTACTTCTTCATTGGCTGAGAGTTTGCGCCCCTTCAGGGATTGGAGGTGCACCATTCAAAGTTCGCGCCATTCACAGGGATTGGAGGTGAAGTTTCGCGCTCCATTCAGTGGGTCATGGACCTGAGCTCCCGGAAGAGAAGCACTCCGGGCGCCGTCTTTACCAACAAAACTAATGTGACTCCATTTTTAAAAAGGAATAAATAACAGCAGCTTCTACCTCAAGGCCTGTCCTAAGGAAGGGGGCATGACCCTTGTCCTTGGAAAAACCCACAGAGCACTCCTAAGCACCTACCCACCCTGCTGAGTTGTTTGTCTGTAAATAACAGGAGAGGTCTGCAGTGCCAGGTGTCCCTGACTCAGTTAGGCTAGGTGAGGACCCAAAGCAACCCCCCTAGCAACCTCCAATCAGCATAAGACAGAGAAAATATCTGGAATACCAGATAACCCCCAAGTAGTTTATGGGGTTGATAACATGTTGGGAAACCATGTGGTTCAGCACGTACACCCCTCATGGCTTAAACCAATCAGTTCAATGGAACCCCTCCCTTGTACTAACCAATCACCCCTACCCAACTTGTTCCCACCAGTGAATGTGCTAATCAATGTTAAGAGTCGTTGTTTGACTTTCCTGCGGTATGGAATGATTTGCTGTGTGATGTTGTGACACATAGTGTATCCCCCCAAAACCTATAAAATCTCACTGAACAAAGGACCAGGACTCACTCCCTGGGACCGCTGCATTGGGAAGGGTTGTGAGTCCAGGCTCGAGCTTGCAATAAAGACTCTTGTGTGATTGCATCGGATTCGGCTCCTGGAGGTCTAATGGGGTCCCACGAATCTGGCCTAACAGAGCAGAGAGGTGGGCAGAGCCAGGCACAGGAGACAGGGAAGGGGGATCATCTTCACAGATTTGGACTGACCCTTTCTCATGCTCCTTTCTAACTGCTTTGTTTTCTTAGTGCTCAGGATGGTTCCATACTGTTGGTAGGCATCCTCAGCCTCTTAGGATAATAAGAATAATTTTGGCTCCCATTTATTGAATGCAGTGTGCACTAAGGACTTTCTTCACACATAAAGTGGGAATAAATATTGATGCCACCATAGTTTTTGATAACAAAAATCAGCTTCTTTTAATTTTCTAAATCAGAATAAATTTGACCCAACTCACCTGGCTAATGAGAAATCTACCTCTGCCATTAACTAATGTTCCCTCCCCCAACTTAGTCTACATGGTGGGGAGGTCCAATGATCATTATTGATATGCTCTTGCCTGAAGGCAGTGGCTTTGCTGCTGCTCCATCCCTGAGCCCCAGGCTCCTGAGTGCATCCTGTAACTTTCCTGTGGGGGTGATGGCTATCATTGGCCAACCAGACATGCAAAGATGCATTGGTTCTAGGGCAGAAGGTGGAGAAGCAGAGGGCTAGGGTCCACCACAGAAGATAACCAAGGAGGACTGGCTATGCTGTCTAGAAGGGTCCAGCCACTTGAGAAATCCTGGCTACACGATTCGGAACAGCCTTCTACCTCTGAGAACTCAATGTTTAGTAACTTGATTCAGGCATCAGGTTACTGACTTGGCCTTTGGAATTTTCCTTTTCCTTCCAGGCTTAAATTAAAATGGAGCAGGCAAAGTGACCTTGCTGCCTGTTGCCTCTGCAGGAATTCTCCTGTGGATTTTCCCCCTCCACACTCGCCTCCAGATCTCTCTTCCCTGCCTTTCCTGACTTTATCCCAGACCTTGGAAGTCTTTCCTGACTTTATCTCAGACCTTGGATTGGCCTTGGATTTGTTTTCCTGTATCTGTTGACTTGATGCCCTCCAGCACAATCAACAACATCATTTTTCTCCATCAAATGTGGCCTGTGTGTGCAATCCTTGATGCTGTGATATCAGATGTCCTACCCCCTTACTATTTGTGAGGCACAGGGATAGAGAACAAATGGAGGCTTTTCTATCATCTGTTTAATACCACAAAAAAGCTATATATTATAAAATATGCTTGCAGTCCTACATGAACAAATTTGACTGCACAACAACCTAGAAGATCCAGTTTTGGACTCTTTTTTTTTTAGTGGCATAGACAGAGGGAAGTAGATACACATTCAAGGTCAAGTTTTTAATTTAGAATTCTCAGACTGCAGAATTCCGCACCAGAATGTGGCAGTACTGTGCTCAGCCGTTAGCTCCACACAACCCCCCTCTCTTCCCACCTTCATTCTATCTCACAGACCAGGGGACCTTATGCACATACTTGTGGACATCTTGAGCTTTGCATCCAAATTTCACCTGCATCTGACCCTCCAATACACACACACACACAAAGAGCCTCTGGGCTAGGCATGAGCACACTAGTATGTGGTCCACCCTCCATGATGATAAACCCAGAGAAGAAAAAGGCCTGTGCAGGCCCTGGCAACACAGGTTACTTGTGCTATTGGGGCAGGAATCCTATGTACCTGGATCCTGGTTTAGAAGAGAAAGCATGTGGGTTTAAGACTGCCCCTACAGTCTTCTCACCTCATGGGGAAGGGTACAGGTGGAAGAACTCTAAAGCAGGGCTCAACAAATTATGGCCTATGTGTCCAACCCAGACCACTGCCTGTTTTCAGGAGTAAAATTTTATTGGGACACAGCCATGCCCAACTTCTTTACCTATTGTCTGTGGCTGTCTCCTCTCTATAATGGCAGACTGAGAAACTAAGACAGAGATGGTGAGGACTGAAAAAGCCTAGAATATCTCCTATCTGGCCTTTCACAGAGTTTTCCCAAGCCTTCCTCTAAAGCATGGTGACAGCAGGACCCATCGAGCTGTTTTCAGGGGGTGTGTCACTTAATTTCAGGATTAGCTGTTTTCCTCCATTCTCCCACTTCTCTCCCCTCACAGTGTGGACCTGGCTGGAAGGAATGCCAGGTCTGCCCCTTGGAAACTCTCCAGAGTAGTACAATACATGGTTCTGAGGACACCGGGTAGGCCACCACTATCTGTCCAGTTGTAGGACAACGACAATTAACTATGTATGATCACAACCATGTGATCATAGTTTGGGCTGTCCCCACTATCTCCAGCAACAAAGGGTTAAAGCCCGAAGCCCTCGTTTCTCAATGTCATCCACTATTCTTCCCATCAGCACCCGCTTGCTTCACTATCATTCTGTCACCACTCCATTAAAAAAAAAATGCTATCAGAGTCATCACTTGGATTCAACGTGTGTCTTCCGTTAGCTGCTAGCAACATTTCACAGAATGTTTTCTATTAAACACCAGATTTTTGCACCCTAGTAATAAACTAAGCACATTTTGGGAAATGCTACCCTATTCAAATGCTATGGTGTGGGCCACAAATTTGACTCTGTATTCCTGATAGCCAACGATAAATGGGAAATGAAAGTTGTTACACAATTTATAATGGCCAGAAAGTCAGAACAAACCAACAAGACAAGCAGAACTTATTTTAGATTTTAAGGCCAGAAATATACTTCCTTCCAGAATTTTTATAACCATAGCACTGTATAAGTGAGGAATGATATCCCTACACAACGGTGGATGCTTCCTACAGCACCCTAAAGAGAAAGGGAGGGCTTAAGTCCAAAATGCAACCAACCAAAGGAGACCTATGGGAAGCTTATCAAATGAAAGGCAGATTTTAGCTCTCTATTGGTCCTTCCAGAGCTGTGTTGTCCAATGTGGTAGCCACTGGTCACAGGTGGCTACTGAGCACTTGTCATGATTATTCCAACTAAATTATATTGTAAGTGTGGAATACACACCAGATTGAAGACTTAGTAATTAACCTTTTTGCATTAGTTAACTTTTGCAGTGTGACAAAGCACTCCAAAATATAATGGCTTAAGATAGCAACAAATTCACGTGATACATATGGATAAACATGAGGACATTAGCCTGACTGAAATGAGCCAGTAACAAAAGGACTAATAGTTTATGATCCACTTTTATGAGCAGTCAAAACCCGAGAAACAGAAAGTAGATTGGCCAACCAGGAATGGGGGTAGGAGAAAGTGGGGAATTGTTTTTTTTTTTAATTATTATTTTTTTTAATTAATTAATTATTTATTTATTTTTTATTGGTTGTTCAAAACATTATAAAGCTCTTGACATATCATATTTCATACATTAGATTCAAGTTGGTTATGAACTCCAATTTTACCCCAAATACAGATTGCAGAATCACATCGGTTACACATCCACATTTTACATAATGCCCTATTAGTAACTGTTGTATTCTGCTACCTTTCCTATCCTCTACCATCCCCCCTCCCTCCCCTCCCATCTTCTCTTCTACCCCATCCACTGTAATTCATATCTCTCCTTGTTTATTTTCCCATTCCCCTCACAACCTCTTATATGTAATTTTGTATAACAATGAGGGTCTCCCTCCATTACCATGCAATTTCCCTTTTCTCTCCCTTTCCATCCCACCTCATGTATCTGTTTAATGTTAATCTTTTCTTCCTGCTCTTCCTCCCTGCTCTGTTCTTAGTTGCTCTCATTATATCAAAGAAGACATTTGGTATTTGTTTTTTAGGGATTGGCTAGCTTCACTAAGCATAATCTGCTCTAATGCCATCCATTTCCCTGCAAATTCTATGATTTTGTCATTTTTTAGTGCTGCGTAATACTCCATGGTGTATAAATGCCAAATTTTTTTTTATCCATTCATCTATTGAAGGGCATCTGGGTTTTAATGGGTATAGAGTTTTTGGTTTTGCAAGATGAAAAGTTCTAGAGATCTGTTACACAACAATGTGATCATTGCTAACACTTCTGAACTGTACACTTAACAACAAATGGGCTAATTTTATGTTATGTGTTTTTTAAACACAATTTCAAAAATTTTAGGTGAAAATTAAAAAAAATAATCAGCAACAATTTATTTAGCTCACAATTCTGTGGGTCTGCAGTTTGAGCTGGGTGAGTAGATACTTCTGGCCTGGGCTAGTCAGGTGTGTGGTCAGCTGTGGTCAACTAGATGGCTTGACTTCTGGGATTAGCTGGGATGACTAGGAGCCACTAGCCACATGTTTCTTGTCATCCCTCATGTGGTCACGTGGCAGTCTTGGCTTCCAAGGATCTGAAAGTAAAAGTTGCACAGCCTTTTCAGGGCAAGGCTTAGACTCACCATTTCACTTCAGCTGCTCTCTATTAATCAAGCATATTTATAGGACCAGCCCAGGTTCAAGGGAAGCAGATGCACTTTCTAAGGCAAAGAGCTAAAAGTACTGTGGCCAGTTCTTCCAATTGCTCCCACTTGTCCTGTAGTCCCCCCCTTTCTTTTTTTTTTCAGAATAATCTATTGATCCTGTTTCCTGTATTTTAATACATACAGAAGCATCCCTCTTTTTGTAATCTTTTGCTTTTTTTTCACTTCTGTCAGACATCTTTTCCATCTCATCAGCATAAGAGAGGGGCATTTTTTTATTATTGTTAGTGGTGAAATTTTTTGCATTAATTTTTCCGGGTTGACTCATTCCCATGTGTCCTCTGCTGTCCTTGATTGTTACCTCAATACCATTAACAAAAATCTCCTCCAGAAATCTTTTCCCTTGATTCTCTCCTCCTACCCCTGGTCATTTACCTTTGAACCCCTTTAAATCTAGATGCTGGATTCCTTTTCTTTGGGTGCTAACCTGTAGCAATTACTTTAACCAGACTATAATTTTCTTTTTACCTGTCTGTACCCCGTCATGATGAGCAACGTGGTCTTAATTGCCAGGCACCCACATGGCACCTGAACATACTTATGTCTCTTAGGTAAGTTATTAAATTGAGGAATGAAAGAAATAGTTTGATGGAGGTGCCTTTCTAACAGGGTTTACTGTGAACTTCAGTGTCCAACTATAAGATTATAGAGGTTGGGGGCTGCAGCTCCTCTATCCCTCCAACTAGTGGACTCACCTTTTACCAAAAAGAAGCCTTGTAAAAAATCTCTCCTTGCCTGATTTATCATTTGCAAATTCAACACTTTCAGCTGTATTTTGTACACACGTTATGAGTAGTCACTACCTGCGAGATTCTAGCTCCTCGTTATTTTTCCAACTGTGTGTGCTCTAAATGACGCAAGGCTCTCTGAAAACAAAAGGTCCTTCCCGCCTTCCCTCTTCTTCATGTGTCCATTTGGAAGAGAATTGTATAACTCTGTATATAATGGTATTTTGTGCATCATTTATTAATGATGTGTTTCATTATCTAGATACTTATTGTGGCTTCAACTGATATTTCTGTTACCTGTGAGAGGTACTTTAAAATCCCTTGCCATGAGTGTGAATTTGGTCTATTTCTGTCCCGAGTTTTGTCCAATTTGTTTTATCTATTTTGAAGCTGGGAACCCTGAATACATAGAAATGTTAGAATTGTGAATATCTTCACTGTTTGATTGGCCCCTTATTATTATGATATTTTTCTTTTTTTTTAATCTCTTGGGATGCTATTCTTGTTGTTAAAAACTACTTTAGTGGATATCAATAGAGCTACTCCAACCTTCTCCTTAAGTGTTTACATGATGTATTTTTTCCATTCTTTTATTACTTTCAATTTTGCTGTGTCTTTGAGATATGTCTTTATAAGCAGCATATCCAGGAATGTTTTGCTTAAGAAAGAAAATGCATTTTGATAATCTTTTGACTTGTAAGTCCAGTAATTTAGCAATTTAGCTTTCTTCTATGTTTAAGTGACTTTGCCTTCTTAAAGCCCGCCAGCACGTTAATGGTAAAGCTGCACACTAGCCATTTCCTGACTTCCCAGTCCTATGGTTTTTTCTCCTTCCATGACCTCAGACCTTGAACTTACAGGTGTTATATTCCATGTCCCTACCCTTACCCGACCACTGGCTGTGGCCTAGCCTTCAAGTGCCTCAGAGGGACCAGGGGCAAGCCTTGTTTTTGGAATCACAGCCTGGGGTTCTGCCCTTATCACTGGAAAGAGAGTCCAGAATAAAAGAAATATTAGCAGCCTTCCATGGGCTTTCCTAGATAACCCAGTAAGTAGGGTTGGGAGGCTTTCAAAGAACAGCTCCACTTACTGACCGTGCCATGAACTATTGTGGGAACTTCCCTGAGCCTCACATGAGAGTTTCTAAGGCCTAGGAGGAGTAAAGTTTCAGACTCAGAACCTCATGCAGTTTGTACAGATTTGGGAACGGACAAGGAATCAGAGGTAGAACAGAGTCCTGGGAACCCAGGTACCAGCTCCAGCACTAGCAGTACTGCTAGTGCTCCCTAAACTCACCTGTTTTTTTTTTTCTTTTCAAAGGGTAAGGAAGCCTTTAAGCATTCTGACCACGAAGCGAAAGTATAACACAGAAGTGACGCAGTGGTGATGGGGCAAGGTTCAGTGGCCAAGATGACAGAAACTGCTTAGCTTTTTCTGCAGGTGTACCAGTGCACGCAGTGTCCTCGGTGTCCCTACTCTGGCTCTTAGCCCTACAAGCAGCCTTCCTCAAACTGCATACTCAACTGAAATCTGTCCCTGCAGTTCCTCGTAACTTTAACTAAGACAGGTAGCATATCTGGGCATCCTTTCTACAAGGGTGTGACTTGGATAATAGTGGAATAAGATCCCTGCCTCCCCACAATGGCCCTGCACCCAGCCTGTTTTGACTGTATGTAAACGACTTGCAACAGGTACTTCTACTATCTACCAAAATCAATTCACCTTGGTGTTTCAATGAGTGTTCATTTGGAGATCCTATTTTGTCTAAGGAAATAGATTTTAGGGTGGGATATGGAAATTAACATTGGTCCTGACAAGTATTCCTTGAGGACCTTTCAGTCCTATAGGAAGAAAAGGCACATGTACAAATATTCTATAATTAATGATTTTCAATATTGTAGGTTATTTGATTATGTTCTGGGTCTGAATAAAGATTTTTAGTGCTTAAAACTGTGCCTGCAAAGTAGACATTTGCATCTCACACTTATTATAACATAGAAAAGTGAGATTAAAGAACCTTTTCCAATTTCCCATACCCTAACAGGTAGTGGGAAAAATTTGAATCTTGACAGTAAGAAAGGGACTTGTGAACCTCCATCCCTGGTGGCCATTTCCACTGGTTCCACCCTTTAAAGGATTCCTTTAAAAAGAAGCCTGAGTTTATCTGAATGCTATACAAACAAAGTGCCAGGGAGGCGAGAGGTGAGGAAGGTGGTCCCCTCCAGCTGTGATCAGGGAACAGGTTCCTCATGGAAACAGGTTCGGAGCTGGGTTCTTTAAAGATAGAGATGAGTGGGTGCAGTGAGGAAAGGTTCGTCTGTAATCATGTCTTCCCGATGAAGGAATATTCTCAGCAAAGAGACAGAAGTCCAGACTGTTTGTCCAGCATGAAGAATAGAACACTTTAGTATCCAAGGAGCTAACAGGAGGTAAGGCCAGAAAAGTAAGTTTAAGGAAGACTGTGGAATCTTGAAGACAGGAAAGGAAAAAGGATCTCTTTTATGAGGGAATGGGAAAGACATTACATCTTAACTCACTTATTTGGTGCCACGCTATGAGACAGACACTTAGAATAGAAGGAGGTTTTGGCAACACTGTCCCAGTGACAAGGCCTTTAAAGGCGTGATTGGGGAGTGGAATGGAGGGTCCTGAAGAAGCGGGGGAACTTCCTGGATCAATGAAGGCAGCACTGGAGATGCTCAGTGACCTGTGATTTGTGGAGCTCAGAGAAGCAGAGGACTTCAAAAAGTCTAGCCTGGTGAGATCTTCAGTGGCAGAACTTTGAGCCATTCACAGTTTATACCAGCAATAGGAGCAGGTGTTGGCCACCCTAGGGAAAAGAACCACCTAGGGTGCCACCCCAGTGGGCTCAAGGTCGGATGGCCATTAATGGTGGATGCCCTGAAGACCACCTAAACCCGGGAGGTATTATAGAGGGAAAGAGCCTCCTGAGCACCTAGAAACCAGCAAAGGCTGGTCCATGAGTTGAAGGGGCTGGGACCACAGGTAGGAGGAATTGCAATTAGGACGGAATCAGTAGAAGGAAAGGGGGTAATGAATTTGGGGGAGGAAAAAAGAGTAGGCCATAAAATTAATTAATAAAAAAACAACAAAGAGTAGGCCACCGTCCTGTTCATCTTGGCTTAAAGTACGGATCTGTGTTTTCACAACGTGTGAATAAATGACTGCAAAGACTGAACAACTGCAAAAGTTTATCAGGACTTCTTGCCTGACAAGAGAGAGCGTGAAATAGCCCATTACTTTGCCTCACTATCAAAAAAAAAAAAAATCCAAATAGATGAAATTAGCCCACCATACAGAAAACATTTTTCATTCCACAATGGAGGCTTGATTAATATACTCTCAAACTTGAGTCCCCAATCTTTCTTCTTGTAAAGTAAAATCCAGATAGTATTATTTCCTATCAGTAAAGCGTTCTTAAATGATTTGAACTTTGTGGCACTGCCAATATCAATATTTCAGAAATCATAGCAAAGCTCAGGAGAGGAGGGATATGAAGTCAAGAGGGGGGAGGTGAGAGGAGGGAGGCACTCCCAGTGAGGCAAGATAGCCAAGCTCACTCTACTAAGTTTAAGGATTGGGACCAAAGGCCTACAACCCTAAAGCTAAAACCAATTAGATTGTGTTCTTAAAATTAATGACTCATTAAAAAAAATACTGTGAAGCATTTATGGAGTTTCTTCTTCTGGTGAAGCATTTTTAAATCTATTATCTTCCTAGTCTTCTCTGAGTATACAGGAAGACACTAGCACCCAACTCACAGACCATTTAGCCATGGCAGAGATAAGCCATATGACCTGCCCCAAGTAATATAGGGAGTTTGTGGTAGAATCCAAACCAAACCAGGACTCTCTGACTCCTAGGGAACAGCTCATTTACCCCCTCGGGTGGGGATGCAGCTACCAAATGCTACATAGATTTACACTGTCATTCTTTTTTGTGTTTTCAGTTTCCAAGTGGGTAAAAGGGAAAAAGGAATAATACCTACCTCATAGGGTAAGGAGTTATGAGTGAATGTAGTGAATTTCTAAGAAAATCTTAGTACCTAAGTGCAAAGTATGCATTAGTCATTGCTATTAGCATGTAGAGAGGACTAGGACCCATCCAAACGAGGGCTCATCATCTTTAAAGTTTGCAGCTAAAGGCAATGATTTCTAAAGTTCTTTACTTCTCTCTAGAGGGACAGAGATCTTTCTAAGAGAGGTCTTTATCTCCGAAGTGCCTCCTAATAATGGATTTACTGCAATACATAAAGTTCTCATGTTCATCTTCACCTTCCCCTTGTACTTAGGTGAGAAAGTTGATAGGAAATGTGTGGTTTCTTAAGAAACTCGTGAACCCCAGGAGCTTTCTCTGTGATAGCTGCTCACCTCTTCTGGGTCCAGGCTCCGCTGACCAGCTGACATGCTCTTTCACCAACTGGGCCCAGTACCAGCCAGGCCAGTTGGGCTTCAAACCTGATGATGACCCCTATGCCTTGGCTGGAATGGGAAACTATGAGATCACCACCTATCTACCAAGCTGTCATGGGTCTGAAAACACAAGTAAATGATGAAAGAAGCGAGGGACAAAATGTTTTAACCTTCAAGAACTGTTTACACAAAACACCTCCGCCTCCAGAGTGCATGCCCCAGTGGGCCAACAGAATCACCGGGGTACTGCAGAGGTTCTTGTTATTCCTGAACAGGGATGACAATCATTAACAGCACGTGCTAGCTTCCCCAGGTGCCTGCCAATTGGAGTCCTGCTTGGTGGTCAAAGGAAAGCTAGAAATATTCGACTACCGGTGAACTCAGATGGAGACATTTTCTACTGAATACAGCCATGGCTGCCATAGATGAAGTATTTCAGTCTCCTATCAGGGGCTTCACTCCTAGGGGAGTAACTATGACTGTTGGGAACTTTAAAACATACCAACATTAGGACAGCGGCTCCAATCACGCACAATGTAGGAAGAAGATAAATCAGAACATGAAGCTGCATGTGGGGAGCGGGGCCAAGATGCTGGATGGCCACAAACATAATTGCTAATGACACACATAGAAGGACTGGAGCTAGGAGGTGTGTTTGTCAATGAAAGTAACTTTTTACTCAGCAGAATTCAAGAAAACTCTCAGCGAAGACACTGTAACTGACATGAGCGGATCAGGACCACCGGGATGACACAGATCTGGCCATACAGACACCACTCACAAGTTTTTGCACAAGAGAGCACACCAACTGGAACAAAATCACCAAGACAGATTTAAACATGATGGGCTTTTCCCTCATTTACCACCCAAACCACATCTCCAATAATCAAGAATAGTGCATCTTGTCCAAATAGCTTTGTCCTCGGGGTTTTGAAGACAAGAAAAGATTCATTAAAGTCGTGTGTCATTTAATCCATTTACCTTTCCTCTTCTTTCACCATTTATCTTCATACTCAATGTTCTGAAGTTTCATTATTTTAATTTTATGATCATATTTTCTCCTCCTCCTCCTCCTCCTCTTCCTCTTCCTCCTCCTCCTCGGTATTCAAGCTCACTTTCAGTCTGAGAACTTGTATTTTTTTTTTTCAACTCTCAGTCTTTATCTCTTTTTAATTTAAGTTTTTGGTCAAAATAATACATATACATGAGTAAAATGTCAAACAAAGACATGGTTAGAAAATAAAAATAGCAGTTCTCTAGAGGGTTCCATTCCACCTGCTGTATTTCTTAGTATTTGTTTTGCAGTGCTGGGGATTTAACCCAGGGCCTCATGCATGCTAGGCAAATGCTCTATCATTGAACTATGACCCCAGTAATGAGTGTTTGTTCATATTATGGAAACATTAGCTATTTTAAGTACAAGTAAAGAATAGATAGACAGGCAAACAATTTTGTAAATGATAGTATAAGTGTTCTTTTTTAATAAAACATATTTACCTTTTTAAATTTAAAATAAGAACATAAAAATAGAGTGATGAAGTTCATATATGATTTAACAATCAACATATATTGAGCACCTACTATATTTCAGGCACAATTCTTAATATTTGAGCTACTGCCATGTAGGAAACAAGAGAAACATCCCTGCCTGCATGGAACTCATATTTAGCCACCTCACATTTTCCATCCTCAGAAGGAATGCTGTATAAGCCATATATTATGTTGGATGCTGAAAATTGCTATAAAAAGTTTAGAGGAGAGTAAGGGGGCCTGGGGAAGCCAGTGAAGGGGTTGCAGCTTTTAAGGGGTGGTCACATAGGCTGCCAACAAGAGGACCTGTGTACCGGGCCAGTTTCCTAGGCATGGGGCCTGTGCACTTGGTTACTGCTAGCTCTATGGGGTGTCTTAGAATTCTTAATAATTTTTTGAACAAGAAGTCCTACATTTGCCCTGGGCCTCATGAGTTACGTGAACAAATGTATAAAGGAAGTGAAGACGTTAGGCCTGTGACTATCTAGGGGTGGGTGTCACTGACAGAGGGAGTGCCGTGCAAGGCCCAAGGGTAGAATTCCTGACATTGAGAAGGAGTGATAGTAAGAAGACAGATGGTTAGAGGAAGGAGCAAGGGAGAGGAGTGAGGGGAAGGTTATGGAAGATGTGCTCAGCAGAAGGCTGATTGGGGCAGAGTGGGGCAAATAGTTTCTTTAAAGGACCAGATATTGAATATTTTAGGGTTTGTGGATGATATAGTCTCTGTTGCAACTACTTGAAACTCAAATAATTTTTGTATGTCATCAAATATTATTTGATTTTTTTTTCACCCATTTAAAAACGTGAGGCTACCAACCCACTGATAGAGTGCTTGGCTAACATGCCCTGGGTTGGGTCCCCAGCAAAAACAAAACTACTCAAGAGGCTGGGGTGGGAGGATGTCTTGAGCTCAGGAATTTGAGCCCAGACTGGGCAACATTGTAAGACCCTATCTCAAAAATAAAAAAGTTTAAAAAAAATCTCTTAGTTCACAGGCTACTGTACAAAAATAAGCAAGGACCATATTTTGGTCCAAAATGAGGTTCAGGGACCATATTTTGCCAACCCCTGGTTTCAGGCTACATAAGTCAATGTAATAATTTTTAAAATTGTTCTTGGAATTTATAAGAAGCCTTTGAAAGTTTTTAAGTGAAAGAGTGATTGGATCTGATTTAATTTTCATATGATCAATGTGGCCAATCAAGCAGGAGGTGACTGCAGTGATCCAGGGCAGAGATGGGGCTCAGACCAGAGTAGAAGTGGTCAGGAGTGGTGGACATGCAAGCACCATTTTTAAGATTAAGCTAGCAATATTTTCTTGTGGATTATATGTTGAATGTGGGCAGGGATGGGGGTGGAGTAAAGTATAAATCCAAGATTTTGGTTTCAAGAATTTGCATATAGAATTGTGATTAACAGAAATTTGAAAGGCCAAAAGCAGAGTGAGTTTGGGGAGAAGAAAGATGTTCAGTTCTGGATGTGTTGAATTTCAACTATTTCCTTCCTTTTCATTGGCTTTCTGAGTGTAGATGTTGAATGGAGAGTTGGACACAACATTTGTGGAGATAGTTGGTTATTCAAAGTCAATAGATTGGATGAGATTATTAAGGAAGTGAAAATAATGGGGAGAGGAAAGTATGTAAGAACTAAGCCCTGAGCATTTGCCATTCAGAGGCTTGGGAGAAGATGAGGAACTAACAGAGCAAGGAAGGAAATAGATCAGGGAGGAGAAAGTGGCCCGATGCATGGAATAGCTAGGTCAAGACAGAACAGGTCTGAGAATTAACCAAACCTTAAAAGAGGGACAGTAAAACACCATGTCCCTCAATGCCCGCTTTCTGCTCCCCCAACCTAGCCAAGGTAAGGGGAAACTGAGAAGGACCTAAGCCAGAGTATCCAGATACATGTTATTTTGGAGGACACTGACTTTATAACACACACCAGGAACTAGGGCAAGTTAGTGTTTTTATCTGTAGAAAGCTCCATTCCTGCACATACTGAGGGAGCTATTGCTTCTGCAAACCCAACACATAAAACTCTGAGTGGATGAGGTCCTGGAACTGATGGCACTGGGATAGGATGTGTGTCCTCCTCCAGTGGCTATCTCTACTGGAAAAAGCACCACATGGAAAGTGTCAGAGGGACAGAGGTGCTGCTTGGTGAGCCGTCAGGAGGGTGGAAGTGCCACTGAACATTTCTTGGAGCAGTCACTGATCTCTTGTAAGCTGTCCCTATTAAACCTTGTGTCTCACATGCCATCTTCAGGTCCTGTCTTTGGCCTTTCCACAACCCACCCCTGACCTGGCACAGCTGGAGTAGATGTGACCAATGAGACAGAATATGTAGGTCATCAATGACCTTGTCGACAATAAGGTCAGTACACACCTTGGTGGCAAACCCCTGAGTGGAATAGGCTTAATAGAAAGAAAAGAATTGAAGGCAGTAAGAATATACAAACCCTATCTGAAATTCCTAAAAGGGAAGCAATGTAATTGGGATAAGAATAATAGACTACGGGCTGGGTTGTGGCTCAATGGCAGAGTGCTTGCCTAGCACTGGGTTCGATTCTCAGCACTGTGTATCAATCAATAAAAAATATTTTGGGGGTGATGGCTGATTTTGTCATTAGATTTTCAAGTCATTCTGTGGCTACCATAGTTCTTGAGTCCTTTCACCTTTGAGTGTCACCTATTTCCTATACTTTATGAAAAGTATACTTCAAATGCATTATATTTGGCAGGGTACAATATGATTGACTCATACTTTCTTTTCCCCAGAACTCTGTATGTGTAGACAAAACTTCTTAGCACCAATTCAAATTCTTTCTGCCTTACCCTTAATTCCAGCTACAACCATAGAGAATGGTTCTGACTATGCCTAAGTCACCTTCATGGAGTTATAATACCTTCCTCAGACCTCTGTGAGCACTTCTTGCTAGATTTCCTGGATCTTCTCAGACACAGGCTTCCATCCAAGCAGGTATGATGCAGATATGCAGAGGAGTTAATATCTCCCTGAGGATGTGGGGACCATGTTTTTTTCCTGCTTTCTTCCCTGGATGATCAGAAAAAAATAATCCATAAGACTGAGGAGACAGTCACAGGGATTGAGCATCCAGTTGTTCCTAGCAGTGGCCAATTTGATAGTACATTTTTTGTATTGATCCTGTCTTCCTTGTTTTCACTCCTGTGTGTGTTTGTCCTGCTCCCTGGATTCCACTTCTGAACAAATACTCTGACCTGAGCAACTTTAAGGTGAACCTAGCCTTAGATAGTAGGCTTTTTTTTTTAAAAAAATATTTTTATAAGGTATCGAACCCAGGGGCATTCAACCACTGAGCCACATCTTCAGCTCTTTTTATATTTTATTTAGAGACAGGGTCTTGCTAAATTGCATAAGGCCTCACTAAATCACTGAGACTGGCTTTGAACTCACCATCTCCCTGCCTCAGCCTCCTGAGCCAGATTGTGCTAGATTGTTGTGTGTTACTTGAGCTTAAGGTGGTCTCTAGAGGATCACTTGCTACTGGGAGAAGTCTCTGGGATTTCCCCCAATAAATGATGTTCCAGAGACTTAATCATGCTGCTTGGTCACTTGCCCTCAATTGCTTGACAGCTATTGCAGGGAACTGTGTGTCAGACATTGGCACCCACCATGGCCTTCTAGAAATGAACTGAGAGTCTCAAAACTTTTCTAGACTTCCTTGGGTGATATGAGCCATCATCTTCAAAAACTAGTATCTGGTTATGGACACAAGTCCTTAGATTCCTAAGAATCCAGAATTATGAAGAGAGAATAAGTGGTTAAGATCACCTGACCTCATATTGTATGATTGTTATAAATGGCCTTGGAAGATATTCCTCAAAGTAGGAAGATTGAGGAAGCCTGAGTCAGTATTTCTAATGAAACTACAATTTTAAAACTTTGGTTGAATGTGAAATGACTTTTATGTGATCAGACAAAGCAGGATAAATCAAAAAGTTATTCTCTGATTCTCTTCCTGTGACTGGCAGGGTCAGTTCAAGATGACAGGGGCTGTCAGGTTGTTAGGGTACTACAGACCCCAGTTAAAGTGGGGCAAAGGAGAGGCAAGACAAAGTATGTGATCAGTTCCTCTCGTAGCACATGAAGTAGATCACCTAAAATGAGGCCAACTGTACAAACGGAACTTTAGGGAGGACTCCCATGAAGCTGCATCTTTGAAAGTCTACATGATTATGGATTCTAAATAAAGGGATATGTGGGATGAAACTAATAATGGCCCCTGTCTCATCCACGGTCCAGTTGTGCCATGGAAGTGGGATAAGTGGCAAAGAGGCAAAGAAAGTGTGCAAAGACAGCATGGGAGACAGGAGGTTACTGGAGAGGACACACCGAAGGTCAGTGACCGCTCCATGGAAAGTTCAGTGGTGACAGGCTGACAGATAGCAATTCAGTGCTTCATGGTGCTTTACCAAGTATCACCTCCTCTCCCTCATGGTCATTGTCCAGTGGCAGCCAGCTGGACAGGAGACACATATCTTTTCCACAGTGCCCCCAGTTCCATGACCATCTTGACTCAGAGAGGAGCGTTGTATGTTAGGCTGCTGAAGCAGAGCCATCATCCGCATTAGCTTGCTTAGTTTGCTTATTTGACCATCATCCCAAGGAGCAACTAACTGTCCTGGTGCATATGGAAGAAAGTAGCTTTTTACAAATGACATTAATTTGTTCTAGTTTCCAGTGTATATAAGAAAAAAAAATAGTGTCCTTCCTGATAATATGTATCAGGATATTCTAGCTCAGGTTTTCTCTCATTGTTCCCTAATTTTGGCTAGGATTTTGGAAATATGAAGGTGGTATTCAGGGACATGGTATTTCACTGTCACCCTCTCCTATAATGATGATACAGTCCCTATCCTTGGTAATAGAAAAAAACATACCGTTTTGCAGGGTCTACCCCGTGATTGCCAAAGGGATGGTGCATTGGACTGATCACGTAGTGATAATACAGAAGGAAGATGAGGGAACTTCATATCCAGAACATATGATGATGAGGAACCCCAAAGTGAACCCAGTTTCTATAACATTAAAAGTAAAGTTATTGATCAAACAGGATAGACGTGGGGGAGCTGAAATAAGCAACCTGGGAAAATTTTGACTGAGTTAGAGGCATTAGCTTCCACCTGGAGATAGCCTTCACACATGTCAAGCATTAAGTAGATTCTTCTATTCTTGTTATCATTCTAAAATTTAAGCTGATGGCTACTTAATGCCTCCTATTAACCACAAGGGATGAGGGCAAGAGAGCACTGGAGTTGCTGAACCAAATACAAGCTGCTAGTCCAACTAGTGGGACAACTCGATTGCTTGTCCAATGCTATAAATGCCCTGAGTAGAGCTCTGCAGTCTCTTTGTTCTCTGTCAGTTAGAGACCTTGGATAAGGAAAGAAAGCTAAGGAAGCTTTCTGGTGCCAAACATTGATGATTTGGGAGACCCAATACTGCGGCTATGTCCATTACTTTTTCTTTACTCTGAATGAAAATGAAGTATTGCAACTATCTTGTGATCCTGAGCATAAAAAAGTGTGGGTGTAGGATTCCCACCTAGATGATGGCCCCAGATAGGAGCAGTACCTCACGGGTACAAGAAGAAAGAGCTCCTTGCCGGGTAGGAAGGAAACACCCGAAACCAAGGGCATTGGTGCATTCTCCCTGTCTTGCACTTACATCTCCCTGGGAGAATCATCACCCAGGTTGTCCCAGTTTCTTAGACGCAACTCTCACAGGTGATAGACTCCTCTGTTAATCTCCAGGAGTTTGACCTGCCATTTAGAATGCATGCAGTCAGGAGGAGCCAGTGATCACTCTGATGTATTCAGGTGCCACTATTCTCCTAGAACATTCCATTGAGTTATACCATTCAGTATCTGTCAATGTTAACCGATTGGCAGTGAAGGATCCTATGTCCCAAAGCCTAATAGGCCACAAAGAAACATTTTTTTCTCTTCAGTTAGCACAGGCTCCCTGGCTATTGAAACAGATATGGGATGAATGTTGTAGTCATTTGTCAGTTGTTTCCTATGCTTTGTACTGAGGTTTCCAATGATGGTCTTGTTCAACTCTGTATGTAGTTATGACACTGGTAAGGAGAAAAGCTGACTCGTGGACCCAGAATATACATGACATTATCTGGTCAGTATAATATTCCACTCAGGGGATCTTTTCCTTGCAAACAAGCATCTTCTCAAGCCTCAGGTTAAGTCCTGTCCCCTGCAGAAGGTTCACAGTGTGTTCTTAGATTTCTAGAACCGTATGGTCATTATTTGTCTTGAGTTCAAAGAAGTCACCTTTCTGAATATCAAGAGTCACAGTGTTCTTCAACTTCACTTGCAGTGTAATTCTTGGATGAGAGATGGCATAGGAGTTTGCTTAATATTATGAATAAAAATAATAATGACAAAATATGCTAAGGATATTGAACAATGGTCCAAAAGAGGAGACAAAATTAAATAGGCAATCATCAGCTTCTGTATTGCATTTCAGTAATGCTGAAGTTGCTGCACATTGGTTGATCAATTCCTAACAGCCTCTAGTGATCAGGAGATGGATAGAACAGCACTTGCCTCCAAGGAGATTACCATTACTAAATAGAGGTAGACTGTGACAAATGGATCACAAAGCACAGCGCCCTGTAAATAGTCCAATAATTAAAGTATACATGAGGTCATAAAAACCATTTCCCAAACACACAATGAGATTTGGCTTGAGCCCATTTCATGTGAGGGGCTCCACAGGAAGCAACCATCCAAAGAAAGTTGTTGCACGTGGAGACACAGACTTACACTGCACCCACAGAAACAGGTCATTAAGCAAAGGGAAAAAACAAAAATGAAACAAAAAACTGGAATTGGGGTCAAAAGCTCTGAACTCTACTCCATAGGTGACTGAGTAACTTCATCAAATTCTCATCCCCAGTTCCTCATCCATAAATAGAAACAATAAGGGAAAAATAGGGACTAACTTGCTTTCCTTCTTGCAGAGTAGAAAGAATCCAGTGGATTAGCAGATTCTTGAGAGGCAGCAAATCCATGGTCCATTGACAGTGAAGCCTGTCCAGTGTGACTCGGGTTCTCTCAGCCTGTGCTTGATACCTCCAGGGGAGACGCGGCACTTCTTGAAGAGTCCGTTTCCTCCTTACCAGATTCTAATTGAAGACTTTTCAAGTGTGCGGAAGCTTTTCTAAAATAAAAAATACTAAGAATTTATAGACTCCTCATTGCAAGCACTTAGAGAACAAATTGTAATTTTCTTTCTCTGGTGATTCAGGAAATACCTAGCAAAAAGCAACTAAAATTTTCAAATGAATTGATATTTTCTTTAAATAACTGTATTTTACAAAACAATAACAGTAATAAGTTCATAGTTGAGTCATGCCCTTTATTTCATCTTTACACAATGTTTGATGTGCAAACTCTCTGCCTTCTCCCACAATTACTTTTTAGCTACCTAAGAATTTGAGGTCCTCAGTTTGGGAATAATAATATTAACTAAAATTTATTAAGAAACCACGATGTGCTTCACACAGTGCTATATATTTACATGGATTATCTCATTTAATCCACACCGTAACCTCATGAGACAAGAACAATTATTTGTAGGTTAAAAATGAGGATGTTGAGGCTAACAGGTAGAAAAGGGTGTGTAAGGTGAGCCAGCATTAAAATCCAAATACGCGATTCTAGAGTCTACTCTATTCAATTACATGGAAACCACTGTGCAGATAGATACAGGTGCATGCTCTGTGCGATTGACTAGTATTGGCTATTTGGCTGGGTATGTCCCTATCAGTATGTGAATAAGCTGGTATTCATTGATTCAATTGCACTGGCCTTTTTTCCCAATATGTTTTGTTGTGTAAAATATATATATAAAATTTACCATCATAACCATTTTTTTTGGTATCTCAGATTGAACTCAGGGGCGCTTAGCCATGAACCACATCCCCAGCACTTTTTATTTTTTATTTTGAGCAAGGACTCGCTAAGTTGATTAGGGCCTCACTAAGTTGCTGAGGCTGGCTTTGAACTTGTGATCCTCCTGTTTCAGCCTCCAGAGCCTCTGGGATTAAAGGCGTGTGCCACCCACCTGGCAAACATCTTAAGCATTTTGAAGCCTACAGTTCAGTGGTATTACATATATTCATAACGTTGTCCACCCACCACCACCATCTATCTGCATAACTCTTTTAATCTTATAAAATCACACCTATATTTATTAAATATTGTTCTTCATCCTCTACCGTTTTTCATCCTCTACTGATCTTCCTTTTGCTTGTCTATTTATTGATTTTCTCTTGGTTCTTTCTACTTATACACAAAGGTGAAATTCCCCATGCTATATTTGTACATATATGTAGCATTGTTTAAAAATTTTATTCTGCAATTCCACCCCTTTCTTGTCTTTCCTTTCTGCCTCTCAGTCTCCTTCTGCTCTACCGATCATTCTTGTATCTTTGTGATATCCCCCACTCCCTGCTTTGCTTACTTTATTTTGCTCTACTCTCCACAAATGACAGAAAATATTCGACCCTTGATTTTCTGAGACTGGCGTATTTTCACTTAGCATGATGTTCTCCATATTCATCCACTTACCAGAAAACGCCATGATTTCATTACTTAGGGCTGAGGAAAACTCCATTGTGTGGATCCACATTGTCTTAATCCATTCATTTATTGATGGGCATATGGGTGGATCCAATCATGTGGGTATTGTAAATTGGGCTGCTATAAATGTTGAAGTGACTGTATCACTGTAGTATACTGGTTTTTGTTCTTTTAGATAAAAACCAAGGAGTGGGATAGCTGGGTCTTTTGGTGGTTCCATTCCTGGTTTTTTGAGGAATCTCCATACTGCTTTCCAGAGAGCTGGGATAGCCTGCCATCCCCCCAACAATGTGCAAGATTACCTTATCCCCAACATCCTTGCCAGCATTTATTTATTTGTGTTCTTGATCACTGCCATTCTGACTGGAGTGAGAGAAAATCTTAGTGTAGTTTTGATTTGCATTTCCCTGATGCTAGAGATACATTTGTTGGCCATTTGTGTTTCTTCTTTTGAGGGATGTCTGTTTAGTTCTCTAGCTACTTATCGATTAGGTTATTTGATCTTTTGGTATTGTTTCTTGAGTTCTTTATATATTCTGTATACTACTCCCCTGTCAGAGAAGCGGTTGTCATGCTCTTGCTTACTTTGCTGTGCAGAAGATTTTCAATTTCATGACTTACCACTTGTTAAAACTTGAGCTTTAGGTTTTTTTTTCTTTTCTTTTTTATTTGTTCTAAGTAGTTATACATGATCGCAGAATGCACTTCAATTCATTGTACACAAATGGAGCACAACTTTTTATTTCTCTGGTTGTACACGATGTAGAGTTGTACCACATTTGCAGTCATACATGTCCCTAGGGTAATGATGTAAGAAAGTCAGTGCTAGCACCAATATGATGGAGTGTGGACCCTGTGCTTTCTTTTAGCAGTTTTATTGTCTAAATCCTAAGTATTTGATCCATTTTGATTTGACTTTTGTGCAGGGTGAGAGATCGGAATCTAGTTTCATTCGTCTATGGATATCTTCGGTGGGGGATTATTCTTTTTAGATATCCATGACAGTAGAGTGTATTTTGACATATTACACATACATGGAGTATAACTTCCCATTCTTATGGTTGATGTGGTGTTTCACTGGTCGTGTAGTCACATATGAACATGGGAAAGTTATATCCAATTGATTCTACTGTTTTTCCTCTTCCCATCCCCCTCCCTCCCCTTCATTTCCCTTTGTCTAATCCAATGAACTTCTCTTCTTTCCCCAACCCCCTTCCCTGGACATCCAGTTTTCTCAGCACCATTTGTTTAAAAGGCTATCTTTTCTCCAACATGTACTTTTGGATCATTTGTCAAGTTATCAGATGGCTGTAAACTTGTGGGTTTGTCTGTCTTCTGTTCCGTTGGTCTTCATGTCTATTTTGATGTCAATGCCGCACTGTTTTTGTTACTCTCATCTGTAGTGTCATTGATCAGGTATTGCGATGCCTCCTGCATCAACCTTCTTGCTTCGTATGGCTTTGGCTATTCTTGGTCTCTTATTCTTCCAAATGAATTTGAAGATTTTAAAATTTAAAATTATTTCTAATTCTGTGAAGAATGTCATTTGTTATTCTGATGTGGATTACATAGAATCTCTATATTGGTTTTGATGGTATGACCCTTTTGGCAATATTAATCCTGCCTATTCAAGAACACAGGAGATCTTTCCATCGTCTAAGGTTTTCTTCACTCTCTCTCTTCAGTATTCTATAATTCTCTCTTTTTTTAAAGTTGGTTATTATTTATAGTATTATTGTAAGATGCAGAAGAGTAGGTACATCTTCTTTACTGAGGTATTTCTTTTTTAGCTCAGAAAAAAAAATCATTTTGAAACTGTATTTCATTATTGAAACATAATCTGGTAAATACCACACCAAAACAGAATCCATCAAGTACCATAAAGTAGAATATATTAAAAACATCTGTGCTTTCAGTTCAACCTTACAATATGCTTCCCACACAGTGTCATTTGTTCTAACATTGTATCTTTGGGTTTTACAAAGCTTTACATGCATAGTCACAAGGTATTTGCTGACAAAGGAATGCAGTTGTTTTTTTCCATTTGTGTTCCATGTATTATCTCAGACCTTTTAACTTGGCATGAAGACAGCTACTTTCTCAATGGTTTGTTGCTTTTTGACTTTCATTTTTAAGAAAACTCAGAAGCTTTTCAGCATTTAGTATTGGTGATTTTTCTTTAAAGTATTGATTTGACTAGTACAATACTTAGGCATGCTGGGAGCATTCTTGAGTTTCATCTCATATGTGGATGTTTAGGTTTTAAAGGGTAGCCAATTGTGATTGTTTCAGAAGATCATTATCTATTAACTACAATATGTACTTTGGGCGAAGTCAATGTTCCCAAAAGTAGATGTGAATTCACACTTTAAACAGTGTTCTTTTTTTTTTTAATTTATTTTTTTTATTGGTTGTTCAAAACATTACAAAGCTCTTGACATATCATATTTCATACATTAGATTCAAGTTGGTTATGAACTCCCAATTTTACCCCAAATACAGATTGCAGAATCACATCGGTTACACATCCACATTTTTACATAATGCCCTATTAGTAACTGTTGTATTCTGCTACCTTTCCTATCCTCTACCATCCCCCCTCCCTCCCCTCCCATCTTCTCTGTCTACCCCATCCACTGTAATTCATATCTCTCCTTGTTTATTTTCCCATTCCCCTCACAACCTCTTATATGTAATTTTGTATAACAATGAGGGTCTCCCTCCATTACCATGCAATTTCCCTTTTCTCTCCCTTTCCATCCCACCTCATGTATCTGTTTAATGTTAATCTTTTCTTCCTGCTCTTCCTCCCTGCTCTGTTCTTAGTTGCTCTCATTATATCAAAGAAGACATTTGGTATTTGTTTTTTAGGGATTGGCTAGCTTCACTAAGCATAATCTGCTCTAGTGCCATCCATTTCCCTGCAAATTCTATGATTTTGTCATTTTTTAGTGCTGCGTAATACTCCATGGTGTATAAATGCCACATTTTTTTTTATCCATTCATCTATTGAAGGGCATCTGGGTTGGTTCCACAGTCTAGCAATTGTGAATTGTGCTGCTATGAACATCGATGTAGCAGTATCCCTGTAGTACGCTCCTTTAAGGTCTTCAGGGAATAGTCCAAGAAGGGCAATAGCTGGGTCAAATGGTGGTTCCATTCCCAGCTTTCCCAGGAATCTCCATACTGCTTTCCAGATTGGCCACACCAGTTTGCAGTCCCACCAGCAATGTACAAGTGTACCCTTTTCCCCACATCCTCTCCAGCACTTGTTGTTGTTTGACTTCATAATGGCTGCCAATCTTACTGGAGTGAGATGGTATCTTCGGGTGGTTTTGATTTGCATTTCTCTGACTGCTAGAGATGGTGAGCATTTTTTCATGTACTTGTTGATTGATTGTATGTCCTCCTCTGAGAAGTGTCTGTTCAGGTCTTTGGCCCATTTGTTGATTGGGTTATTTGTTTTCTTATTGTTTAATTTTTTGAGTTCTTTGTATACTCTGGATATTAGGGCTCTATCTGAAGTGTGAGGAGTAAAAATTTGTTCCCATGATGTAGGCTCCCTATTTACCTCTTTTATTGTTTCTCTTGCTGAGAGAAAACTTTTCAGTTTAAGTAAGTCCCATTTGTTGACTCTTGTTATCAACTTTTGTGCTATGGGTGTCCTATTAAGGAATTTGGAGCCCAACCCTACAATATGTAGATCAGAGCCAACTTTTTCTTCTGTCAGACGCAGAGTCTCTGATTTGATATCTAGCTCCTTGAACCACTTTAAGTTAACTTTTGTGCATGGCGAGAGGAGGGGATTCAGTTTCATTTTGTTGCATATGGATTTCCAGTTTTCCCAGCACCATTTGTTGAAGATGCTATCCTCCCTCCATTGCATGCTTTTAGCTCCTTTATCAAATATAAGATAGTTGTAGCTTTGTGGATTAGTCTCTGTGTCCTCTATTCTGTACCATTGGTCCACCCTCCTGTTTTGGTACCAGTACCATGCTGTTTTTGTTACTATTGCTCTGTAATATAGTTTTAAGTCTGGTATCACTATACCGCCTGATTCACACTTCCTGCTTAGAATTGCTTTTGCTATTCTGGGTCTTTTATTTTTCCATATGAATTTCATGATTGCTTTATCCATTTCTACAAGAAATGCCGTTGGGATTTTGATTGGCATTGCATTAAACCTATAGAGAACTTTTGGTAATATCGCCATTTTGATGATGTTAGTTCTGCCTATCCATGAACAGGGTATATTTTTCCATCTTCTAAGATCTTCTTCTACTTCTCTTTTTAGGGTTTTGTAGTTTTCATTGTATAAGTCTTTCACCTCTTTTGTTAGGTTGATTCCCAAGTATTTTATTTTTTTTTTGAGGATATTGTGAATGGAGTGTTTTTCCTCATTTCCGTTTCAGAAGTTTTGTCGCTGATATACAGAAATGGCTTTGATTTATGCGTGTTGATTTTATATCCTGCCACTTTGCTGAATTCATTTATTAGTTCTAGTAGTTTTTTTGTAGACCCTTTTGGGTCTTCTAGGTATAGAATCATGTCATCTGCAAATAGTGATAATTTAAGTTCTTCCTTTCCTATTTTTATGCCTTTAATTTCTTTCGTCTGTCTAATTCTCTGGCCAGTGTTTCGAGAACTATATTGAATAGAAGTGGTGATAGAGGGCATCCCTGTCTTGTTCCAGATTTTAGGGGGAATGCCTTCAATTTTTCTCCATTGAGAATGATGCTACCCTGAGGCTTAGCATAGATAGCTTTTACAGTGTCGAGGTAAGTTCCTGTTATCCCTAGTTTTTCTAATGTTTTGAACATAAAGGGATGCTGTACTTTGTCGAATGCTTTTTCTGCGTCTATTGAGATGATCATATGGTTCTTATCTTTAAGTCTATTGATGTGGTGAATAACATTTATTGATTTCCGTATATTGAACCATCCTTGCATCCCAGGGATGAATCCTACTTGATCATGGTGCACAATTTTTTTGATGTGCCTTTGTATCCGATTCGCCACAATTTTATTGAGGATTTTTGCATCTAGGTTCATCAGAGATATTGGTCTGTAGTTTTCTTTCTTTGAGGTGTCTTTGTCTGGTTTCGGAATCAGGGTGATGTTGGCCTCATAGAATGAATTTGGCAGAGCTCCTTCTTTTTCTATTTCCTGAAATAACTTGAAAAGTATTGGTATTAATTCTTCCTTAAAGGTTTTGTAAAACTCCGCTGTATACCCATCCGGTCCTGGGCTTTTCTTGGTTGGAAGTCTTTTGATTGCTTCTTCTATTTCATCTATTGTTATTGGTCTGTTTAAGTTGTGAGTATCCTCCTGACTCAGTCTGGGCAAATCATATGACTTAAGGAATTTATCGATGTCTTCACTATCTTCTATTTTATTGGAATATAGGTTTTCAAAATAATTTCTAATTGTCTTCTGTATTTCTGTAGCGTCTGTTGTGATATTGCCTTTTTCATCCCGTATGTTAGTAATTTGAGTTCTCTCTCTTCTTCTCTTCGTTAGCATGGCTAAGGGTCTGTCGATCTTATTTATTTTTTCAAAGAACCAACTTTTAGTTTTGTTAATTTTTTCAATAGTTTCTTTTGTTTCAATTTCGTTGATTTCCACTCTGATTTTAATTATTTCTTGCCTTCTGCTACATTTGCTGTTGTTTTGCTCTTCCTTTTCTAGGGCTTTGAGATGAAGTGTGAGCTCATTTATTTGTTGGTTTTTCCTTTTTTGAGGAATGACCTCCAAGCGATGAATTTCCCTCTTAAAACTGCTTTCATTGTGTCCCATAGATTCCGATATGTTGTGTCTGTATTTTCATTTATCTCTAAGAATTTTTTGATTTCCTCCTTTATGTCTTCTGTAACCCATTGATCATTCAGTAACATATTGTTCATTTTCCATGTGATGTAGGATTTTTCCTTCCTTCTTTTATCATTGATTTCCAGTTTCATTCCATTATGATCAGATAAAATGCATGGTATTATCTCCACCCCTGTATATTTACTGAGGGTTGCCCTATGGCATAATATATGGTGTATTTTTGAGAAGGATCCATGTGCTGCTGAGAAAAAAGTATATCCACTTGATGATGGTTGATATATTCTATATATGTCAGTTAAGTCTAGGTTGTTGATTGTGATATTGAGTTCTATAGTTTCTTTATTCAGCTTTTGTTTGGAGGATCTGTCCAATTGTGAGAGAGGTGTGTTGAAGTCACCCATAATTATTGTGTTGTGGTCTATTTGATTCTTGAACTTGAGGAGTATTTGTTTTATGAACGTCACAGCACCATTATTTGGTGCATAAATATTGATAATTGTTATGTCTTGTTGGTGAATGGTTCCTTTTAACAGTATATAATGTCCTTCCTTATCCCTTTTGATTAATTTAGTCTTGAAGTCAATTTTATTCGATATGAGGATGGCCACCCCTGCTTGCTTACGAGGACCGTGTGCGTGGTATATTTTTTCCCAACCTTTTACCTTCAGCCTGTGTATGTCTTTTGCAATCAGATGTGTCTCCTGGAGGCAGCATATTGTTGGATTTGTTTTTTTAATCCATGTTACCAGCCTATGTCACTTTATTGGAGAGTTTAAGCCATTAACGTTTAGAGTTACTATTGATATATGGTTTGTACTTCCAGCCATGTTTGATTATTTATCTTCTTCTTTTTTTTTAATTTAGTTTGTTTCTCCATGGTTAGCTTTCCCCCCACCCTCTGTCTTTATAGAGGCACTTCCCACTGATGGTTTTGGTTAGTGTTTTTCATTTCTTCCTCGTGTAGTGTTTTGCTCAAGATGCTTTGCAATGCTGGCTTTCTGGCTGCAAATTCTTTTAGCTTTTGTTTATCATGAAAGATTTTTATTTTGTTGTCGTACCTGAAGCTTAATTTTGCTGGATACAGAATTCTTGGTTGGCATCCATTGTCTTTCAGTGTTTGAAATACGTTGTTCCAGGATCTTCTTGCTTTCAGCGTCTGTGATGAAAAATCCGTTGTTAACCTTATTGGTTTACCCCTGAATGTAATCTGCCTCCTTTCTCTTGTAGCTTTTAATATTTTCTCTTTGTTCTGTATATTGGATATCTTCATAACAATGTGTCTTGGCGTTGGTCTACTGTGATTTTGTGTGCTCGGTGTCCTGTATGCCTCTAAAATTTGTATATCCGTTTCCTTTTTTATTTCTGGAAAGTTTTCTGTAATTATTTCATTCAGCACGTTACTCATCCCCTTGGTTTGAATCTCTGTACCTTCTTCTATCCCGATGACTCGTAGGTTTGGTTTTTTTATGTTATCCCATATCTCTTGGATGTTTTTCTCGTGGTTTTTAACCAGCCTTTCTGAGTTGGCTAGGCTCTTTTCAAGATGATATATTTTGTCTTCATTATCTGATGTTCTGGCTTCTACTTGCTCCACTCTGTTAGTGATACTCTCAATTGAGTTTTTAATTTGGTTTATCGTTTCCTTCATTTCTAGAATTATTGTTTGGTTTTTTTTATAATCTCTATCTCCTGATAAAGATGCTTAACTTCTTCTTTTATCTGTTTATGTAATTCATTTTCAAAGTGTTCTTTCACTGTTTGGATTTGCTGTCTCGTATCCTCTTTAAGGTTCCATTCCATCTGTCTAAGGTATTCCTTGAGTTCTTTATATGACCATTTTTCTGCTGACTCTAGGTCCTCCTGAATATTTAGGCTGTCCTTCATTGTTTGTACTCCTTTTCTTCCTTGCTTTTTTATGCTGCTCATGTTACTTCTTGTTCTGTTTGACTGCTGAGTTACTGTTTACTCTTATAGATTTATTTGATGCTTGGGAGGAAAGATATTAGAAGGGAAGGGAAGAAGTCACTAAAGAGAATGAGAGTAGGCAGGTAGAATTCAAGGAAGGGGGGATAAGAAAATTGAAAAGAAATGAAAAGACAAAAGAAACAAAAATAACAAAGATTAGATAATAAAGAAGGAAAGAAAAGACAAAAAAAATTTTAACAAAAATAATAATGATAATAAAAAAATGAAAATTAAAATTTAAAAAATAATAATAATAATAAAATAAAAAAATTAAAAAAAAATTAGAAACATTGAAAAAAAGTTAAAGAACAACAACAAATAAAAATTGAAAATGAAAGAAAAAGAAGAAAAAAAAAGAAAAAGAAAAAAAATGATAATAATAATAATAATAATAAATGCAGTCCTAGAGTTCTATTAACTTCTCTTCCAGTAGGTGGAGCTGTGCCCACTGGGCCAAGCTTCTCCTCTCAATAGGTGGCAACCATTCACTGTGCAGCAGCTCTTTCTCCTAGACTGGGCGGGTCTCCAATCCTGAGTGTCTAGGGCCTTGTCTTGTGTTTCCTCAAGCCAGGCCATGCTCACCTGTGGCGCTCACCACAATACTGGCTACACGCCAGGTCTGCTGCTTTTGGGAGCCCTGTTTTCATGAACACCTGGGCTCACTCTCCCTGTTTGCCTCCCTGAGACCCAAGTTTGTAGAGCTTGGGGCTGAGATCCCCCAGCGAATTTGCTTGCCCTCCTGTAGCCACGCCCCCGGTAGCTGGTGCAAGAGACCTCAGTTGTCAGCACTGGTGGGAGCAGTAGTCGGGAGTTCCGCGCCACGAGTCCCGCGCCACTCCTGATTCCCTGGGTCTGGTTATTGCGTTCACAGGAGAGCTGGGAGTGGCCCTTAAGGTTTCCCTGCTGTGTGGAGAGAGATGACTAGGGGATTACACACCTGTCGCGCTGGTTTCAATGCAGTTATCTCCTCCGCCCGTGACGCCATTTCTCTGCCATGGTGGTATCCCATGCAAATGGTGACTGTTCGTTCCCTTTGCCGGGTGACCAATGCAACGGGTGGGTCCTGACTGTCTCTCCCAATCCCCGTTTCAGTCCTGTGGCCACTGCCTATGAAGGCTCGGTTGGCTTTTACCTCTGTAAGTTCCTAAGGGCCGGCCAATTATTTCAGCGGGATCGTTAGTGCTGAGTCACACGAAGCCGGCGAACCGGAGCTTAATTGCCTCCGATTCGGGCTCTGTGTGTGTGTTCTGAGGGGCCCAGCCTGTACACCCCAGATCCATGTCAGCTCAGCATTGCCTAGTGATCCTGAGCAAACAGCATTTAGACAGTTTACGGCTCCCTATGCCCGCGCAGTTGAAGATGTCAGAGACTTGATCTCTCTGCGCCTGCCACCATGTTAGATCTCCTCAATGATATTCATGTTGCCCTTACAGCTTCCTGGCATAAGCAAGTTCTTGGGATTATACAAACTGCTGCTTCTGTTTCCAGTCCAGATTTCTAGAAATGAAACCCTGCCGCCGTCGCCTCCGTCTCTGGGCCGCGCTCACCAGCGCCGCGATCATCTGTGACCGTAGCAGAGCCGCCCTGGCCTCCGCAGCTCTTCAGCCCGGTGCCCGGCCCCTGGGGCCCAAGCGGCTGCCGCCGCGGCTCTCCATCCCCCTCCTCCGGAGCACGGGTCTCCTGGCAGGGGGGTGCAGAACGACCCCAGAGCAGGCTCTGCCCGAAGGTGCAGCGGCAAACAGGCCACCGAGGCGCTCGAGGCTGCAGTCCAGCCTTCGGAGGACAGGGCTCGGCACGCAGCCCAGCTCCAACCTCTAGATGCTGCTGCTGGACAATGTATACAGAGCCATCAAGACAGCAAGCAGAAAGCAAATGGCGGCTCCCACGGAGTGGATTTTCGGCACAGAAACCACAGCCCCGCCAACAATCCCAATCCACAAACTCTCCCTGTATAAAAAATATTCAAAAAAAAGAAAAAAAAAGAAAAAAAGGCGGGGCGCACTGAGCTTTCTTTGCCTCGGGTACTTACAATCCACTGCTGATTACACATTCAGCTTCTCTGCCTGGAGCGAAGCGAAAGAGGAAGCAGATGGGAGCAAAGCGCCCGCGGCTCTGAGCAGCCAAGCGTCCGGGAGCCAAGCGTCTCTTTTTTGATTTCTTTGTTCTTCCTGCTGCTTGGCAAAGTGGTCTGCTACAGATTAACGGTGAAAGGAGCTCTAACAGACTGTGTGAAATCTCTATTAAAGCCGCTGCTCTGAGCACCACGCTCAGCACTTCAGCAACCCCCATACGCAGCGGCCATCTTCCTAAACAGTCAGTATTCTATAATTCTCATTGTAGATCCCTTTTACCTCCTTGGTTAGGTTGATTCCCAAATATGGGTGCGTGTGTGTGTGTGAATTAGATGGTTTTCCTGATTTCTTCCTCAGTAAAAGATATTGAACCTGATAAGAACAATTAATTAGAGGAGGAAAAACTTATCTGGGGGCTCAAGGTTTCGAGATCTCAGTCCATAGATGGCCAAATCTATTTCTTGAAGCCTGAGATGAGACAGAATAATGTTGCAGAAGTGTGTGGCAATGGAAAGCATGTGGGGACATGGCACTAGAAAGCAGAGAGACAGTTCTGCTCAACAAGAACAAACTACAAACCCCAAAGGCATGCCACCAATGACCCACCTCCTCTGGCCACATCCTGCCTAGATTTATCACCAAGTTAATCCCTATGGGGATTAATTAAATGCTCTGATTTGGTTAAGCCTCATATTATGGAATCATTTCATCTTTGCACTTTCTTGCATTGTCTCACACGTGAGCTTCTGAGGGACACCTGGCTATTGATCTTGTATTCTGCCACTTTGTTAAATTTGTCAGCTCTAGAAGTCTCCTGGTGGATTTTTGTTTTATAGGGAGAGCGGTTCTAGATACAGAACCAGCAAACAGAGATTGTTTGAATTCTTCTTTTTCTATTTGTTTCCCTTTCACTTTCTTCTGTTGCCTGATTGCTCTAGCTAGTGTTATGAGAATTATATTAAGTGGTGAGAGTGAAAATCCTTATCTTTTTCCTGATTATAGAGAAAATGCTTTCAGTTTTTCTCCATTCAGTATAATGATGGCTTTGGGTTTCTCATAAATAGCCTTTATAATACTGAGGTGAATTTCTTCTATTCCCAGCATTTTAATATGAATGGGTGCTGTATTTTATTGAAGGCCTTTTCTGCATCTATTGAGATAATCATGTGATTCTTGTCCCTAATTCTATTTAAGTGGTGAGTTACATTTATTGCTTTATGTGTGTTAAAGCAACTTTGCATCCCTGAGGTGAAACTCACTTCATAACTGTGTATTATCTTCTTGATGTATTTTTTAAATGTGGTTTGCTAATATTTTATTAATGATTTTTGCCTCTATGATCACCAGGAATACTAGTCTGCAGTTTTCTTTTCTTGATGTATCTTGATGTGCTTTGGTATCAGGGTGGTACTGGTTTCATAGAATGTATTTGGGAGTGTTCCCTCACTTTCAATTTCATGTAATAATTTGAGGAAGACTGGTGTTTGTTCTTTTTTAAAGGTCTGGTAGAACTCAACTGAGAATGTATCCTGTCCTGGGCTTTTCTTTGTTGGAAGGCTTTTAATTGTTGTTTCAATTTCAGTACTTGATACTTGTCTGCTTAGAGTTTCTATATCTTACTGGTTCAATTGGGCATGTCATATATATTTGTCAAAGTCTTTTAGATTTTCCAGTTCATTGTAGTGTAAATTTTCAAAATAGTTTCTAATGATTCTCTGAATTTTAAAAGTGTGGTATTATTTCATTTTTTAAAAATTTCTAATTTTGTTTATTTGGGTCTTGTCTTTCATTATGTTAGTTCAGCTAAGGGTTTATCAGTCTTATTTATCTTTTCAAAGAACCTATTCTCTGTTGCTTGATCCTATGTACTGTTTTTTTTATTCTCAATTCCATTAACTTGGACTCTTTTTTAGTGGTTTCCTGTCTTCTGCTGACTTTGGTATTAGATTGTTTTTTCTTTTCAAGGCCTTGAGATGGAGCATCAGATTATTTATTTGAAATCTCTCTATTTGTTAATGTCTGTTCTCATTTCTTTTCTATACGAATTTCTTGTTTTCTTCTCTCATTTTTTCTTTGACGCATTCTTCATTTAAAAGGGTATTGTTCAATTTCCATGTGTCTATGTGTTTTCTACTATTTTTCTTGCTGTTGATTTCTAGTTTCATTCCATTATGCCATGACAGAACACATGGAATTGCATCAAAATTTTTGCATTTTCCAAACTTATTGTGTGACCTAGCATATGTTCTCTTTTGAAAAAGCTTTCATTAGTTGTTGAGAAAGTAAATTCAGCTATTTGGGGGTGAAATATTCTGTTGATGCCTATTAGGCTCATTTGATTTGTAGTGTTGTTTAGGTTGGAAATATCATTATTGATTTTGTTTTGATGACCTGTCTACTGATGATAAGGGTGTGTTGAAATCACCCAGTGTTACTGTATTAGGGTCTATCTGAGATTTAATGTCAAGAAGTATTTGTCTGTGTGTGTAGTTGGATGCATTGACATTTGGGGCATATACATTTATCATCATTGTATTTCTTGTTGGATTGTTCCCTTTACCAGGATGTAGTGGCCTTCTTTGTCTCTTCTGATTAATTTTTTCTTGAAATCTGCTTTGTCAGATATGAGAAAAATTACTCTGACTTGTTTTCAGACTCCATTTGCATAGATTTTTTTTCAGTCCTTTTTCCCTTTAATCTGTGAGTGTCTTCACCTATGAGACGAGTCTCTTGCAAATAGTATATAGGTTAATATTGTTTTCGATCCATTCTGCTAATTTCTGTCTTTTAGTTGGGGAGTTTAGAGCATTTATCTTCAGTGTTGGTATGGGTATGTGTCTGTAGTTTCCTGCCAGTTTGATTTTTTGCTATATTTAATTGTCTTTATTCTCATTTAGTTGATTACTTTTATATTGGCCTTCATCCACTTGGGAGTTTGGGATTTATTTGGGGGTTTTTCTGTGTGCAGTGTATCTATGAGTGTTCTTTGTAGTGCTGGGTTGGTACTTATGAATTCTTTTAGTTTATCCTTGTCATGGAAAGTTTTTATTTCTGGCAATTGTTTTCTTTTAGAGTTTAGAATATCTCATTCTAGGCCCTCTTGGATTTTAGGGTCTGAATTGAGAACTCAGACATGAGCCTTATTAGTTTGCCTCCAAATGTGACCTGATGTTTTTATCTTGAAGCTTTTAATATTCTGTAGTTATTTTCTGTGCTAGACATTTTGATTATGGTGTGTTTTCTTTTCTGATCCATTTGGCATCCTATATACTTCTGTATGTGGATATCTGGCTCATCTCTGATACGGGGAAAGTTTTGTGTTACTATCTCATTGATAGTATTCTTAATGCCATTAGCTTGTGTCTCCATGTTTCCTTCTGGTCCAGTGACGCTCTGGTTTGGTCTTTTTGTCCCAGAGTTCTTGATATTCTGATCATGTTATATCATTTTTTCCCTTTACTGCATATTGTGTTCTCAAGTACACACACCCTGTCTTCAAGGGCTTAACTTCTGTCTTTGAGGACTGAATTTCTATTTTCTGTGCAATCTAATCTATTGTTGATGCTTTCAAGTGAATTTTTAAATTGATTCATTGTTTCTTTTGTTTCCAGAGTTCTGATTGCTTTCTTTTCAATATTTCTATTTTTTTAATTGAAATGTTGCTCTCTAAATTCATTCCTTAGCTCTTGATTAGTTCATTGAACATTTTAATAATCAATTTTCTTGTGATCTTTCTTCAATATTTTATAGGCTTCCATATCTGTGTAATCTTTGTTGGGGGATTACAAATTTGGGGTGGGAGGGAATTTGTTTGCCTGTTTTCTATTATTTTCAGAGGTCTTGACTTTGCTTATCATTTGAAACAAGGTCCCCCTTCCTCTTTCATATGCAAGCCTCTTTGACTAGTTATTATTATTGTTATTTTTTGTTTTGTGACTTCTCTCTGTTTTAGATATATGAGTAGATGTCAAGGGTTGGGACCCGAGGTCTCTCTCTGGCTGTTATTCCTTGGGGTCTGGTTGTCAGTTTAGGGATTTTGTCTCCCCAGTTTGACCAGTTGAAGTAATGTTAAGGCTCTGGTGTGTGGCTAGATTATGGGTGAGATTAATTTTTGCTTGGCTCTGGAGTATTTATCAACAGCAGATTCTCTATTTTGTGATCCAAGTAGTTTTAAGCATCTCTTAGTGTGAAGGGGAAGCCAGGAATAGCAACAAGTGTACAGCCTTAAGATCAATGTCTAATATCTATTTTTCATATCTGTAATATTAATTACCACCTCTATAGTAATGGTGGGGTCAGCATTTAACATTAGTACCAACAGTTGTAAAAAATGTGAGGAGATCAGGCCTTCAACACCAGGTGTCATGCACTATATGAATAATCACAAAAACTTAAATGGGGGTGGGAATTATATAAGCTATATAATTCTGTTATTTAGTGGGATTACAGATTTTTTTTTTTGAGAGAGAGAGAGAGAGAGAGAATTTTTTAATATTTATTTTTTAGTTTTTGGCATACACAACATCTTTGTTTGTATGTGGTGCTGAGGATTGAACCGGGCCGCACGCATGGCAGGCGAGCGCGCTACCGCTTGAGCCCATTACAGATTCTTAAGTAAAGAGAAAATAAGGTATGAAGGCAAAAGAAAGTTTGAAATATTTTTAAAATATCAGAGGAAAGTCAGATTGTCAGCTATAAGGAAGGAATAAAAATTAATTGAATGTAATACAATGAGAGAAAGGGGAGAGCGGGGGAAGAGAAGAAGGGAGGAAAAGGGAATGGGGAAATTTAGCTGTTGATGGGGGAGTAGAGTGAAGAAGGGGAGATTAGGGGAACAAAAACCTTGGTATGAACAAACCAGCAAATGTAACATTTAAAAAACTCAAATTCTGGTCTAAGTATAAACCACCTGTCAAATCAAGGCCAAATAAGAAACAACTGCCAAAAGAAACAATTATGTGAAAGTAAATTATATGAATGTGTATGTGTGTGTGTGTGTGTATATATATATATATATTTTTTTTTTTCAAACCTAGATGCACAGTGAGAATACGCTGTCACACACACTATCACACACACACACACACACACACACACACACTCACACACATCCACATGCACTCTCACAAAAATCATGCATGGTATAAAAAAGTAAAAATATAATCCAATATGAAGAAATGATGTTTGAAAAATGTTTTAAGTGTTAAAATTTAAAAACAAAGAAGAAAACATGGATAAAATGGGAATGTGAGGGAAAAGCAATAAAGAAAAAGAAAAAAAAGAGAGGAAAAATCTTAATGAAAAATAAAGGTCTTGTTTCTGCTGTGGTTGTGGAAAACGTTGGCAGGAATGGATTTTCCTTGTTTATATTTACTGTTGGCTCTGTAGCTGTTGGTCAAGAGCTGGGGATTATTAGGTCTAATGTCTTTTCATTCCGCTCCTCCCTGCCAGCTGGGTGCAGTAATCTCAGCTTCCCGACTCTCAGCACAGGGGAGAAGAGTTGGGAAGTGCTGGTGAATGGTGCAGTCCTGCAGTGGGTGAGGCAGACTTCTGACCTGGATGCTCCAGTCGTTGGGGTTTAGACTTTGAGGAACCTTTGGAACTCTTTAGGTGGGTGTTTGAGATTTGATCCATGCCCCCATTCCTGGGAAGATGCCAGTGGTCTCTGCTGGCTGTCTAAAATTCACCTTTAGCCCATAACCCTCCACAGGTTTCACCTTCCCTGCTGTGAATGTGAATTATCCAGTATCCACCTAGAGGGCAGAAGCTCCTGTGTGGTCACTGCATGTCTTTCCATTGGCTCTTATGGGACCAGCAACAAGGGAGCTTTCTCCTCTTCGTAGCCAGAGCCTCTATGAGCAGGTAAATACTATTAGTGCCTACTTCAGTGACTCTGGTTCAGCACACCTTGCTGGTCACAATATGAGACTGCTGGCCGCTTCCTTTTCATGTTCCTGATCTGTCTCTGCTCATTTCCAAGCAGCATTTATGCACAGCTCCCAGGCCATACTCATGGTCATTTTCTGGGCCAGTGACCTCAGTTCCCTCCAAGCTATCTGGCCCACTGAACCACTTTCCCCACCAATTCTGTGTTCATTAAGATCAGTCTCCCTCTCATATCCATAGGTTCCCTGAAGCCAATTTTTTTTATTTGTTCTTATTCTGCACACTGCTGTCACACTGTGTAGTCTCCCCCAGCCCCTCAGTGGCCACCACCTGACAAGATGGATCATTGCTAATGTATTATTTCTTACATTCTCTTCAAAGTTTCTGACTCTTTGTGTCTCTATAGTTTCTTTTACAGACCTCTCTCAAGTTTCAGTGAGTTCACCTGGTAACCCCCCTCACCGAGGAGCAGTCTTCCCACTCCCTAAGTGATGCTGAGAAACTCCTAGAAGTGTATTCTTCCTCCAATCTGCCATTTCTCTCCCTAAACATTTTAAAAACATGAAGTTTTTCAATCCATGAACATGGATTTGTCTTTTAAAGTTTCTTTCAACAGTATTTTGTAGCTTTCATTCTCTTTGCTATTATCATGAATGGACTTGTGTTCATGATTAATATACAGAATATACGAAGAACACAAAAAACTTAACACCAAAAATAGCCCCAATTAATAAATGGGCAAAAGAACTAAAGAAATTCTTCTCAAAAGAAGAAATACGTGTATGAATTGTCATGTGTAGCTAATAAAAAAACATTAAAAAAGAAGAAATACAAATGGTCAATAAATATATGAAGAAATGTTCAATATCTCTATCAATCAGGGTGTTTTAATCAGGTTTTTTGTTTATGTGTTTGTTTTTGTTTTGTTTTGTTTTGCTGCTGTGACCAAAAGAACTGACAAGAACAATTTAGGGGAGGAAAAGTTTTAGAGGTCTCACAGTTTTAGAGGTCTCAGTTCATAGATGGCCACTCCATTGCTCCTTGTCCAAGATGTGGCAGAACATCATGCAAGAAAAATGTGGTGGAAGAAAGTGGCTCAGGACATGGCTACCAGAAAGCAGAGAGTGACTTCTGCTCAACAAGGACAAAATATATACCCCAAAGGCAACCCCCAGAGACCACCTCCTCCAGCAAGACCAAACCTGCCTACAGTTACCACCCAGTTAATCTGTTCCAGTGGATTAATCCAAGGATTAAGTTAAAATTTTCATAACCCAATCATTTCACCTGTAAACTTCCTCACATTGTCTCACATTAGAGAGGTTTGGGGGAATAGCTAATACCCAAACTATAACACAAGGAAATGCAAATCAAAATTAAATTCAGTTTTCAAATAAAAATTAAATTCAGTTTTCTTCTCACCAGTCAGAATGGCAATTATTGGGAATATAAGTAATAATAAATGTTGATGAGCATGTGGGGAAAAAGGCATACTCATATATTGTCGGTGGGACTACAAATTATACAACAACTCTGAAAAGCAGTATGAAGATGCCTCAAAAAACTAGGAGCAAAATCATTATACGACCCAGCTATCCCATTCCTTGGCATATATCCCAAAGATCCAAAAACACTATACTATAGGAATGCAGCCGCATCAATGCTTATGGCAGCACAATTCATAATAGCCAAGCTATGGAACTAGCCTAGGTACCCATCAACAAACAGATGGAAAAGAAAATGGGGTATATTAATACAATGGCATTTTACTTCATCATAAAGAAGAATGAAGTGATGGAATTTGCTGGTAAAGGGATGGAACTGGAGAATATCATGCTGAGTAAAACTAACCCAGGCACAGAAAGTCAAGGGTTGAATGATTTCTCTCACATGCAGGAGCTAGACCAAAATAAGGGTGGGGAGAGAGAGAGAGAGAGAGAGAGAGAGAGAGAGAGAGAGAGAGAGGGAGGGAGGGAGGGAGAGGGAGGGGGGAATTCCATGAATATAGAAAAAAGATGAGTACAATATAGGAAGGTGATTTCAGGGGAAAGAGTAAAGATGGATTAAGGGAGGACAGTGGAATGAAGTGACCAAACTTTCCCATGTGCATATGTGAAGATACCACAGTGAATTTCTCCTTTATGTAAACCCATGATGTACTAAGGTTTTAAAAACATAAATAAATGGAAGTAAGATGAGTAGAGGGAAGGAAACAGGGGAGGGAAGAGGGGCAGGAAAGGGCAAGTGCTTGGAACTGAATCGGAGCCAATCATGTTCCATGTTTGTATAATTATGTCAAAATGAACCCCCAATATCATGTGTATCTATAATGAACTAAGAAAAAATTATCTTTGTGCTTTTAAGAAAAGCTTAATGCTGAGCTTAAAATGCAAGAAACAAAACACTATGTTTTATCATTTTACAACTCGGTGGACTGAGACGGACATCGTTACCCTAAATACATGTATGAAGACAACCAGAGATATGAAACTTGTGCTCTATATGTGTAGTATGAATTGTAATGCATTCTGCTGTCATATATAACAAGTTAAAAAGCAATATGTGTTATTATTTTACTTATAGAAATTTAAAAATAATGAATACTAATAATGAATAAAACTAATAAACTGTAATAAATTCATGTAAAACTAGTGAATAACTATAATGTACTAATAAAAGCATAAATACTAATGAACATTTTATTTATGGACATAAATAATAAAATTATTAAAAAAATAAATAATACAAAATTCAAGATAGTGCTTACTCAGGGGATTTGGTCATCTAACTGGGAAAGCACATGCAGACTATTATTCAGGATAATATTATCTTTTCTACACTAGATGAAGGAGCATTTTCATTTAAATATATTTTTGTTAAATGCATATCTAAGCTCACGGGTACAGCAGATTTTTTAAAAAAACCTTAAAAAGACTCGTAGCTTCTAAAACAAAGTTTAAGGAGACTACAATTAATACTAACATATTGAAAAAATAATGAGAAGGGTACACAATGATGTCGATTTTAAATGTTTATTAGTTCTATAAATCTTTTGGTGGGAATTCTTTCCAAACTCCAGGTGCTCCCATGGGAGAACAGTGTGACAGGGCTCTCCTGGCTCAAGTTTGAAGGGAACTCCTGAGGACCTCCTAAGAAGGAATGTTATCTGTGGTCAGATCATTTACTTTGAAGGATCTAGGTGCCAAATTCAATAGAAAACACCTCACTGAACAGAAGCAGTAGCTAGAACTAACAGTGCTGATTAGGATAAAGCCGGGGCTGCTGACCTCGTTCACTTTTGCACGTGCTTGACTTTGATTTGACATAATTCTGGCTTTTTGATCCAACCATATTCTCATGGCTCCCTCAAGAAAATGCCTCACCCAGGTCAACCTGGACCACATACAGACCTTCTCCACACGAGGAGACAACGCAGCACAAATATTAGGTCTCCATGATGGAGGCAGTTAGTATTGGCACTAAATCCTTGCTCTTCTGCTTAATAGCTGTTTGATCAATTTTCTTATCGGCAAAATTGGCGTGATAGAAATATTTCATTTTATAGGCTAGAGGAAATAATGAAGTCGAGTTTTCTGATGAAAGTTGATAACAAAAATCAACAAATGGGACTTACTTAAACTGAAAAGTTTTCTCTCAGCAAGAGAAACAATAAAAGAGGTAAATAGGGAGCCTACATCATGGGAACAAATTTTTACTCCTCACACTTCAGATAGAGCCCTAATATCCAGAGTATACAAAGAACTCAAAAAATTAAACAATAAGAAAACAAATAACCCAATCAACAAATGGGCCAAAGACCTGAACAGACACTTCTCAGAGGAGGACATACAATCAATCAACAAGTACATGAAAAAATGCTCACCATCTCTAGCAGTCAGAGAAATGCAAATCAAAACCACCCGAAGATACCATCTCACTCCAGTAAGATTGGCAGCCATTATGAAGTCAAACAACAACAAGTGCTGGAGAGGATGTGGGGAAAAGGGTACACTTGTACATTGCTGGTGGGACTGCAAACTGGTGCGGCCAATCTGGAAAGCAGTATGGAGATTCCTGGGAAAGCTGGGAATGGAACTACCATTTGACCCAGCTATTGCCCTTCTTGGACTATTCCCTGAAGACCTTAAAAGAGCGTACTACAGGGATACTGCTACATCGATGTTCATAGCAGCACAATTCACAATTGCTAGACTGTGGAACCAACCCAGATGCCCTTCAATAGATGAATGGATAAAAAAAATGTGGCATTTATACACCATGGAGTATTACGCAGCACTAAAAAATGACAAAATCATAGAATTTGCAGGGAAATGGATGGCACTAGAGCAGATTATGCTTAGTGAAGCTAGCCAATCCCTAAAAAACAAATACCAAATGTCTTCTTTGATATAATGAGAGCAACTAAGAACAGAGCAGGGAGGAAGAGCAGGAAGAAAAGATTAACATTAAACAGATACATGAGGCGGGAGGGAAAGGGAGAGAAAAGGGAAATTGCATGGTAATGGAGGGAGACCCTCATTGTTAAACAAAATTACATATAAGAGGTTGTGAGGGGAATGGGAAAATAAACAAGGAGAGAAATGAATTACAGTGGATGGGGTAGAGAGAGAAGATGGGAGGGGGGGGAGGGGGGATAGTAGAGGATAGGAAAGGTAGCAGAATACAACAGTTACTAATAGGGCATTATGTAAAATATGGATGTGTAACCGATGTGATTCTGCAATCTGTATTTGGGGTAAAATTGGGAGTTCATAACCAACTTGAATCTAATGTATGAAATATGATATGTCAAGAGCTTTATAATGTTTTGAACAACCAATAAAAAAAATAAATTAAAAAAAATAAAAAAAAGAACACTGTTTAAAGTGTGAATTCACATCTACTTTTGGGAACATTGACTTCGCCCAAAGTACATATTGTAGTTAATAGATAATGATCTTCTGAAACAATCACAATTGGCTACCCTTTAAAACCTAAACATCCACATATGAGGTGAAACTCAAGAATTCTCCCAGCATGCCTATGTATTGTACTAGTCAAATCATACTTTAAAGAAAATCACCAATACTAAATGCTGAAAAGCTTCTGAGTTTTCTTAAAAATGAAAGTCAAAAAGCAACAAACCATTGAGAAAGTAGCTGTCTTCATGCCAAGTTAAAAGGTCTGAGATAATACATGGAACACAAATGGAAAAAAAACAACTGCATTCCTTTGTCAGCAAATACCTTGTGACTATACATGAAAAGCTTTGTAAAACCCAAAGATACAATGTTAGAACAAATGACACTGTGTGGGAAGCATATTGTAAGGTTGAACTGAAAGCACAGATGTTTTTAATATATTCTACTTTATGGTACTTGATGGATTCTGTTTTGGTGTGGTATTTACTAGATTATGTTTCAATAATGAAATACAGTTTCAAAATGATTTTTTTTCTGAGCTAAAAAAGAAATACCTCAGTAAAGAAGATGTACCTACTCTTCTGCATCTTACAATAATACTATAAATAATAACCAACTTTTAAAAAAAGAGATAATTATAGAATACTGAAGAAAGAGAGTGAAGAAAACCTTAGACGATGGAAAGATCTCCTGTGTTTTTGAATAGGCAGGATTAATATTGTCAAAAGGGTCATACCATCAAAAGCAATATAGAGATTCTATGTAATCCACATCAGAATAACAAATGACATTCTTCACAGAATTAGAAATAATTTTAAATTTTAAAATCTTCAAATTCATTTGGAAGAATAAGAGACCAAGAATAGCCAAAGCCATACGAAGCAAGAAGGGTGATGCAGGAGGCATCGCAATACCTGATCAATGACACACAGATGAGAGTAACAAAAACAGTGCGGCATTGACATCAAAATAGACATGAAGACCAACGGAACAGAAGACAGACAAACCCACATGTTTACAGCCATCTGATAACTTGACAAATGATCCAAAAGTATATGTTGGAGAAAAGATAGCCTTTTAAACAAATGGTGCTGAGAAAACTGGATGTCCAGGGAGGGGGTTGGGGAAAGAAGAGAAGTTCATTGGATTAGACAAAGGGAAATGAAGGGGAGGGAGGGGGATGGGAACAGGAAAGACAGTAGAATCAATTGGATATAACTTTCCCATGTTCATATGTGACTACATGACCAGTGAAACACCACATCAACCATAAGAATGGGAAGTTATACTCCATGTATGTCTAATATGTCAAAATACACTCTACTGTCATGGATATCTAAAAAGAATAATCCCCCACCGAAGATATCCATAGAAGAATGAAACTAGATTCCTATCTCTCACCCTGCACAAAAGTCAAATCAAAATGGATCAAATACTTAGGATTTAGACAATAAAACTGCTAAAAGAAAGCACAGTGTGCACACTCCATCATATTGGTGCTGGCACTGACTTTCTTACATCATTACCCTAGGGACATGTATGACTGCAAATGTGGTACAACTCTACATCGTGTACAACCAGAGAAATGAAAAGTTGTGCTCCATTTGTGTACAATGAATTGAAATGCATTCTGCGATCATGTATAACTAATTAGAACAAATAAAAAAGAAAAAAAGAACCCTAAAGCTCAAGAAATAAAATCAAGAATTAATAAGTGGTAAGACATGAAATTCAAAATCTTCTGAACAGCAAAGTAAGCAAGAGCATGACAACCGCTTCTCTGACAGGGGAGTAGTATACAGAATATATAAAGAACTCAAGAAATAATACCAAAAGATCAAATAACCCAATCAATAAGTAGCTAGAGAACTAAACAGACATCCCTCAAAGAAGAAACACAAATGTCCAACAAATGTATCTCTAGCATCAGGGAAATGCAAATCAAAACTACACTAAGATTTCTCTCACTCCAGTCAGAATGGCAATGATCAAGAACACAAATAAATAAATGCTGACAAGGATGTTGGGGAAAAGGTAATCTTGCACATTGTTGGGGGGACGGCAGACTATCCAAGCTCTCTGGAAAGCAGTATGGAGATTCCTCAAAAAACCAGGAATGGAACTACCAAAAGACCCAGTTATCCCACTCCTTGGTTTTTATCTGAAAGAACTAAAATCAGTATACTACAGTGATACAGTCACTTCAACGTTTATAGCAGCCCAATTTACAATACCCACATTATTGGATCCACCCATAAGCCCATCAATACATGAATGGATTAAGACAATGTGGATTTACACAATGGAGTTTTTCTCAGCCATAAGTAATGAAATCATGGTGTTTGCTGGTAAGTGGATGAATATGGAGAACATCATGCTAAGTGAAAATACGCCAGTCTCAGAAAATCAAGGGTCGAATATTTTCTGTCATTTGTGGAGAGTAGAGCAAAATAAAGTAAGCAAAGCAGGGAGTTGGGGATATCACAAAGATACAAGAATGATCGGTAGAGCAGAAGGAGACTGAGAGGCAGAAAGGAAAGACAAGAAGGGGTGGAAATGCAGAATTAAATTTTTAAACAATGCTACATATATGTACAAATATAGCACGGGGGAATTTCACCTTTATGTATAAGTAGAAAGAACCAATAGAAAATCAATAAATAGACAAGCAAAAGGAAGATCAGTAGAGGATGAAGAATGGGGGTGGTGACAATATTTAATAACTATAGGTGTATTTTTATAAGATGAAAAGAACTATGCAGATAAGATGGTGGTGGTGGGTGGACAACGTTATGAATATATGTAATACCACTGAACTGTAGGCTTCAAAATGCTTAAGACGTTTGCCAGGTGGGTGGCACAAGCCTTTAATCCTAGAGGCTCTGGAGGCTGAAACAGGAGGATCACAAGTTCAAAGCCAGCCTCAGCAACTTAGTGAGGCCCTAATCACTTAGCAAGTCCTTTCTCAAAATAAAAAATAAAAAGTGCTGGGGATGTGGTTTCATGGCTAAGCGCCCTGAGTTCAATCTTTGATACAAACAAAAAAAAGGTTATGGTAAATTATATATATATATTATACAACAAAACATATTGGGAAAAAAAGGCCAATGCAATTGAATAATTGCATCAATGAATACCAGCTTATTCCATACCAATAGGGACATACCCAGCCAAATAGCCAATACTAGTCAATCGCACAGAGCATGCACCTGTATCTACCTGCACAGTGGTTTCCATGCAATTGACTAGAGTAGACTCTAGAACACGTATTTGGATTTTAATGCTGGCTCACCTTACACACCCTTTTCTACCTGTTAGCCTCAACATCCTCATTTTTAACCTACAAATAATTGTTCTTGTCTCATGAGGTTACGGTGTGGATTAAATGAAATAATCCATGTAAATATATAGCACTGTGTGAAGCAACATCGTGGTTTCCTAATAAGTTTAGTTAATATTATTATTCCAAACTGAGGACCTCAAATTCTTAGGTAGCTAAAACAAGTAATTGTGGGAGAAGGCAGAGAGTTTGCGCATCAAACATTGTGTAAAGATGAAATAAAGGGCATGACTCAACTATGAACTTATTACTGTTATTGTTTTGTAAAATACAGTTATTTAAAGAAATATCAATTCATTTGAAAATTTTAGTTGCTTTTTGCTAGGTATTTCCTGAATCACCAGAGAAAGAAAATTACAATTTGTTCTCTAAGTGCTTGCAATGAGGAGTCTATAATTTCTTAGTATTTTTTATTTTAGAAAAGCTTCCGCACACTTGAAAGTCTTCAATTAGAATCTGGTAAGGAGGAAACGGACTCTTCAAGAAGTGCCGTGTCTCCCCTGGAGTTATCAAGCACAGGCTGAGAGACCCGAGTCACACTGGACAGGCTTCACTGTCATGGACCATGATTTGCTGCCTCACATAAATCTGCTAACCCACTGGATTCTTTCTACTCTGCAAGAAGGAAAGCAAGTTAGTCCCTATTTTTCCCTTATTGTTTCTATTTATGGATGAGGAAACTGGGGATGAGAATTTGATGAAGTTACTCGTCACCTATGGAGTAGAGTTCAGAGCTTTTGATCCCAATTCCAGTTTTTTGTTTCATTTTGTTTTTTTTCCCTTTTCTAATGACCTGTTTCTGTGGTGCAGTGTAAGTCTGTGTCTCCACGTGCAACAGCTTTCTTTTGGATGGTTGCTTCCCGTGGAACCTCTCACATGAAATGGGCTCAAGCCAAATCTCATTGTGTGTTTGGGAAATGGTTTTTATGACCTCATGTATACTTTAATTATTGGACTAGTGACAGGGCGCTGTGCTTTGTGATCCTTTGTCACAGTCTACCTCTATCTAGTAATGGTAATCCCTTGGAGGCAAGTGCTGTTCTATCCATCTCCTGATCACTAAGGCTGTTAGAATTGATCAACCAATGTGCAGCAACTTCAGCTTACTGAAATGCAAATACAGAAGCTGATGATTGCCTATTTAATTTTGTCCTCCTCTTTTGGACCATTGTTCAATATCCTTAGCATATTTTGTCCATATATTATTTTTATTCATAATATTAAAAGCAAACTCCTATGCCATCTCTCAATCCAAGATTACACGGCAGGTGAAGCTTGAAGAAACACTGATTGACTCTTGATATTCAGAAAGGTGACCTTCTTTGAACTCAAGACAAATACTGACCATACAGTTCCAGAAATCTAAGAACACACTTGTGAACCTTGTCTGCAGGGGACAGGACCTTAACCTGAGGCTTGAGAAGATGCTTGTTTGCAAGGAAAAGATCCCACTGAGTGGAATAGTATACTGACCAGAGAATGTCAATGTATATTTCGGGTCCACGAGTCGAGCTTTTCTCCTTACCAGTGTCATAACTCTATACAGAGATTTGTTGAACACGACCAGCATTGCAACTCAGTACAAAAGCATAGGAAAACAATCTGACAATGACTACAACATTCATCCCATGTCTGTTTCAATTAGCCAGGAGCCTGTGCTACAACTGGAGAGAACAAAATGTTTCTTTGTGGCCTATTAGGCTTTGGGACATAGGATCACTTCACTGCCAACCGGTTAACATTGACCAGATACTGAATGGTAGAACTCCAAATGGAATGGTTCTAGGAGAATAGTCGGCCCCATGAATAAATCAGAGATGATCACTGGCCTCCCGCCTGACTACATGCATTCTAGATTGGCAGGTCAAAACTCCTGGAAGATTAACAGAGGAGTCTATCACCTGTGAGAGTTGCATCTAAGAAACTGGGACAACCTGGGTGATGATTCTCCCAGGAGATGTACGTGGCAAGTACAAGGGAGAATTGCACCATTGCCCTTTGGTGTTATCGGGGTGTTTTCCTTCCTACCCGGCAAGGAGCTCTCTTTCTTTCTTGTACCCGTGAGGTACTGGTCCTATCTGGGGCCATCATCCTAAGGTGGGAATCCTGACACCCACACTTTTTTGTGCTCAGGATCACAGTATAGTTGCAATCCTTCATTTTCATGTCGACGGGTAACGAAGAAGTAATGGACACATAGCCGCATGTAATTGGTCTCCCCAAATCATCAATGTTTGGCAGCCAGAAAGCTTCCTTAGCTTCTCTTCCTTTATCCAAGGTCTTCTAACTGGACAGAGAACAAAGAGAACTGCAGAGCTCTACTCAGGGCATGTATAGCATTGGACCAAGCAATCGAGTTGTCCCACTAAGTTGGACTAGCAGCTTGTATTTGGTTCAGCAAACTCCAGTGCTCTCTTGCCTCTCAATCCCTTGTGGGTTAATCGGAGGCATTAAAGTAGCCATCAGCTTAAATTTTCGAATGATAACAAGCAATAGAAGAATCTACCTTAATGCTTGAACATGTGTGAAGGCTATCTCCAGTGGAAGGCTAATGCCTCTAACTCAGTCAAAATTTTCCCAGGTTGCTTATTTCAGCTCCCCCACGTCTATCCTGTTTGAATCAATAACTTTACTTTTAATTTATAGAACCTGGGTTCACTTTGGGGTTCCTTCATCATCCTATGTTCTTGGATATGAAGTTCCCTCACCTGCCTTCCTTCTGTATTTCACTTACGTGATCAGTCCACTGCACCCATTCCCTGTGGCAATCACGGGGTGAGACCCCTGCAACACGGTCTGTTTTTTTCTATTACCGAAGGATAGGGACTGTATCGATCATTATAGGAGAGGGTGACAGTGAGATACCATGTCCCTGAAATACCACCTTCATATTTCCACAATCCTAGCCAAATTATGGAACCAATGAAGAGAAAACCTGAGGCTAGAATATCCTGATACATATTTATCGGAAGGACACTATTTTTTTTTCTTATATACGACTGGAAACTAGACACACACTACTGTCATTTGTAAAAAGCTACTTTTCTTCCATATGACATCCAGGACAGTTTTTTTGCTCCTTGGGATGATGGTCAAATTAAGCAAACCTAAGTCAAGCTAAATGCGGATGATGGCTCTGCTTCAAGCAGCCTAACATACAACGCTCCTCTCTGAGGCAAGATGGTCATGGAACTGGGGGCACTGTGGAAAAGGATATGTGTCTCCTGTCCACTGGCTGCCACTGGACAATGACCCATGAGGGAGAGGAGGTGATACTTTGGTAAAGCACCATGAAGCACTGAATTGCGCTATCTGTCAGCCTGTCACCTACCAGAATGCTTTCCATGGAGCGGTCACGTGTGACCTTACGGTGTGTCCTGCTCCAGTACCCTCCTGTCTCCCCTGCTTGTCTTTGCACACTTTCTTTGCCTCTTTGCCACTTATCCTCACATTCCATGGCACAACTGGACGCGTGGATGAGACAAGGGGCCATTATTAGTTTCATGCCCACATATCCCTTTATTTGAGATCCGATAAGCATGTAGACTTTCAAAGAGTGCAGCTTCATGGGAGTCCTCCCTAAAGTTTCCGTTTGTAACAGTTGGCCTCATTTTCGGTGATCTCACTTCATGTGACTGCCTGAGAGGACCTGATCACATACTTTGTCCTTGCCTCATCCTTTGGCCCCACTTTAACTGGGGTCTGTAGTACCCTAACACACCTGACAAGCCCCTGTCCCATCTGGAACTGACCTGCCAGCAGTCCCAGGAAGAGGAATCAGGAGAATAACCTTTTTGATTTATCCTGCTTTGTCTGATCACATAAAAGTTCATTTCACATTCAAACCAAAGTGTTTAAAATTTTGTAGTTTCATTAGAAATCCTGCTCAGGCTTCCTCAATCTGTCCTACTTTGAGGAATATCTTCCAAGGCATTTATAACAATCATAACATATATGAGGTCCAGGTGATCTTAACCACTTTCTTCTGCTCTTTCATAATTCCTGGATTCTTAGGAATCTAACTAAGGACGTGTGTCCATAACCAGATACTAGTTTTTTTGAAGATGATGCTCATATCACCCAAGGAAGTCTAGAAAAGTTTTGAGACTGCTCAGTTCCTTTCTAGAAGGCCTGGTGGGGTGCCAATGTCTGACACCACAGTTTCCCTGCCATAGCTTGTCAAGCAAGCAATTGAGGGCCCAGTGACCAAGCAGTCATGATTAAGTCTCTAGGAACATCCTTTATTGGGGGAAATCCCGAGACTTCTTCTCCCATTTCGCAAGTGATCCTCTAGAGACGTCACCTTAAGCTCAAAATTTTAGTAACACCCAACAATCTAGCACAATCTGGGCTCAGGAGGCCTGAAGGCAGGGAGATGGTGAGTTCAAAGAGCCAGTCTCAGTGATTTCGTGAGGCCTTATGCAATTTAGCAAGACCCTCGTCTCTACATAACATCATAAAAAGAGTCTGAAGATTGGGCTCAGTGGGTTAGAATGCCCCTGGGTTCGATACCTTATAAAAATATTTTTTTAAACAAAAAAGCCTACTAGCGAAGGCTAAGGTTCACCTAAAGTTGCTCAGGGCAGGTCAGGTATTTGTTCAGAAGTGGCATCCAGGGAGCAGGACAAACACCAACACAGAGCGAGTGGAAACAAGGAAGACAGGATCCATACAAAAAACCAATGTAACTATCAAATTGGCCACTGCTAGGAACAACGGGATGCTCAATCCCTGTGACTGTCTCCTCAGTCTTATGGATTATTTTTTTCTGATCATCCAGGGAAGTAAAGCAGCGAAAAAAACATGGTCCCCACATCCTCAGGGAGATATGAACTCCTCTGCATATCTGGCACTCATACTGCTGAGATGGAAGCCTGTGTCTGAGAAGATCCAGGAATCTCGCCAGCAGTGCTCACAGAGGGTCTGAGGAAGGTATTATAACTCCATGAAGGTGACCTTAGGCATAGTCAGAACCATTCTCTATGGTTGTTAGCTGGAATTAAGGGTAAGGCAGAAAGAATTTGAATTGGTGCTAAGAAGTTTTTGTCTACACATACAGAGTTCTTGGGGAAAGAAAGTATGAGTCAATCATATCGTATGTAACCCTGCCAATATAATGCATTTGACGTATACTTTTCATAAATGAGTATAGGACTAGGTGACACTCAAATGTGAAAGGACTCCAGAACTATGGTAGCCACGAGAATGACTTGAAAATCTATAATGACAAAAGCAGCCATCACCCCCAAAATATATTTTTCTTGATTGAATACACAGTGCTGAGAAATCGGAACCCCAGTGCTAGCAAGCACTCTGCCCATTGAGCGCACCAAAACCCCAGCCCCGTAGTCTATTATTCTTATCCCATTACATTGCTTCCCTTTTAGGAATTTCAGATAGGGGTTTGTATATTCGTTACTGCCTTCACTTCCTTTCTTTCTATTAAGCCTATTCCACTCAGGGGGTTTTGCCACCAAGGTGTGTACTGACCTTATTGTCGCCAAGGTCATTGATTGCCCTACATATTCTGTCCCTCATTTGAGGTCCACATCTACTCCCAGCTGTGGCCAGGTCCAGGGGTGGGTTGTGGAAAGGCAAACTCACAGGACCTGTGAAAAGATGGCATGTGAGACACACGGTTTAATAGGGACAGCTTACAAGGGGGGGGGGTGAATGGTGGGAGAGATCAGTGACTCGCTCCAAGAAATGTTCATTGGCACTTCCACCCTCCTGACGGCTCACCAAGCAGCACCTCTGTCCCTCTGACCCTTTCCATGTTGGTGCTTTTTTCCAGTAGAGATAGCCACTGGAGGATGGACACACATCCTATCCCAGTGCCATCAGTATTCCAGACCTCATCCACCAGAGTTTATGTGTTGGGTTGCAGAAGCAATAGCTTCTCGTATGTGCAGGAATGGAGCTTTTCTACAGATAAAACCCTAACTTGCCCTCGTTCCTGGTTTGTGTTATAAAGTCAATGTCATCCAATAACATGTAATCTGGATACTCTGGCTTAGGTCCTTCTCAGTTTCCCCGTTACTTTGGCTAGGTGGGGAGCAGAAAGCGGGCATTGAGGACATGGTGTGTTACTTCCCTCTTTTAAGGTTTGGTTAATTCTCAACGCTGTTCTGTCTTGACCTAGCTATTCCATGCTCGGGCCACTTTCTCCTCCTGACTATTGGTCCCTTCCTTGCTCTGTGAGTTTCCTCATCTTCTCCCAACGCCTCTGAATGGCAATGCTCCAGGGCTTAGTTCTTACATACTTCCTCTCCCCATTATTTCACTATCCTTATAATCTCATCCAATCTATTGACTTTGAATCCACACTAATCTCCACAAATTTTGTGTCCAACTCTCGCATTCAACAGCTCACTCGAAAGCCAATGAAGGAGGAAATGTTGAAATTCAAACACTCCCAGAACTGACATCTTTTCTTCTCCCCAAACTCACTCTGCTTTTGGCCTTCAATTTCTGTTAATCACGAATTCTATCTGCAAAATTCTTGAACCAAAATCTTGGATTTATACTTACTTCCACCCCATCCCTGCCCACATTCAACATATAATCCACAAGAGCAAATAGTGCTAGCTTAATCTTAAATGGTGCTTGCTGTTCCACCACTCCTGACCACCTTCTACTATGGTCTGAGCCCATCTCTTCCTGGATCACTGCAGAGCACCTCCTGCTTGATTGGCCACAGTGATCATAAAAAATTAATCAGATCCAATCACTCTTGTCACTTAAACAACTTGCAAAGGCTTCTTATAATTCCAAGAACAATTTTAAAATTATTAACATTGACTTATGTAGCCTAAACCAGGGGTTGGCAAAATATGGTCCTTGAACCTCATTTGGACCAAAAATATGGTCCTTTTGCTTATTTTTGTACAGTAGCCTGTGAACTAAGAGATTTTTTAAACTTTTTTATTTTTGGAGATAGGGTCATTACAATGTTTGCCCAGTCTGGGCTCCAAATCCTGAGCTCAAGACACCTCCCACCCCGGCCTCTTGAGTAGTTTTTGGTTTTTGCTGGGACCCCAACCCAGGGCATGTTAGCCAAGCCTCCTATCAGTGTGTTGGTAGCCTCACGTTTTTAAATGGGTGAAAAAAAAAATCAAAATAATATTTGATGACAATCCAAAAATTATTTGAGTCATTAGTTGCAACAGAGACTATATCTACCACAAACCCTAAAATATTCATATTGTCCTTTAAAAGAAACTTATTTGCCTCACGTCTGCCCCAATCAGCCTTCTGCTGATCACATCCTTCCATAACCTTGCCCCTTCTCCTCTCCCTTGGCTCCTTCCTCGAACCATCTGTCTTCTTACTATCACTCCTTCTCAATGTCAGAGGAATCTACCCTTTGGCCTTGCACTGCAACTCCCTCTGTCATGGACACCCACCCCTAGTAATCACAGGCCGAGCCTCTTCACTGCTTTATACATTGTTCACGAGTAACTCGAGAGGCCCAGAGGCAAATGTCGGACTTCTTGTTCAAAAAATTATAAGAATTCTAAGCACACCCCTAGAGCTAGCAGTACCAAGTGCACATGGCCCCATGCTAGGAAACTGCCCGGTACACCGGTCCTCTTGTTGTCAGCCTATAGTGCCCGGCGCCTTAAAGCTGCAACCACCCCTGCACTGGCTGCCCCAGGCCCCTTACTCTCCTCTAAACTTTTTAAGCAATTTTCAGCATCCACATAATTATTGGTGGCTTATACAGCATTCTTCTCTGAGGATGGAAAAATGTGAGGTGGCTAAATATGAGTTCCATGCAGGCGGGATGTTCATCTTGTTTCCTACATGGCAGTAGCTCAATATTAGCAATTGGTGCCTGAAATAGCGTATGTGCTCAATATATGTTGATTGTTAAATCATATATGACTTCATCACTCTAATTTTTATGTTCTTTATTTTAAATTTAAACAGGTAGAATAATGTTTTTATTAAAAAGAACACTTATCCTCGCATTTCAAAATTGTTGCCTGTCTATCTATCTTTACTTGTACTTAAATCCTTAATGTTTCCATAATATAACAAACACTGATTACTGGGGGTCTAGTTCAATGATAGAGTAATTTGACCCAGCATGCTGAGGCCCTGGGTTTCATCCCCAGCACTGCAAAAACACAATTTTAAACTAAAAAAGAAATACAGCAGGTGGAATGGAAACCTCTATAGAAACTGTCTATTTTTATTTCTTCTAACCATGGTCTTGTTTGACAATTCTTAACATCATGTATATTGTATATTTTGACCAAAAACTTAAATTTAAAAAAGAGATAAGACTGAAGTTGAAAAAAAAAATACAAGTTCTCAGACTGAAAGTGAGCTTGAATACCGAGGAGGAGGGAGGAAGAGGAAGAGGGAGGAGGAGGGGGAAAATATTATCATAAATTAAAATAGATGAAACTTCAGACATTGAGTTGAAGAATAAATGTGAAAGAATAGGAAAAGGTAATGGATTAAATTGACACAGACTTTTAATGAATCTTTTTCTTGTCTTCTATACCCCGAGGACAAAGCGATTTGGACAAGATGCACTATTCTTGATTATTGGAGATGTGGTGTGGGGTGGTAAATAGCGGGAAAAGCCCATCATGTTTAACTCTGGCTTGGTGATTTTTGTTCACTAGTTGGTGTGCTCTCTTGTGCAAAAAACTTTGTGAGTGTGTCTGTCTGCCAGAATTCTGTGTCCACCCACATGGTGGTTGGTCCTTGACCGCTCATGTCAGTTACAGTGTCTTCGCTGAGAGTTTTTCTTGAATTCCTTGCTTGAGTAAAAAGTACTTTCATTGACACCACACCCTCCTAGCTCCAGTCCTTCTAATGTGTGTCCGTAGCAATTATTGTTTGTGGCCATCCAGCATCCTGGCCACCCGCTCCCCACATGCAGCTTTCTTTGTTCTTGATTTATCTTCTTCCTACATTGTGCGTAGATTGGAGCCGCTGTCCTAATGTTTGGATACGTTTTAAAAGTCCCACAGTCAATAGTTATCGTACTCCCCCTAGTGAGTGAAAGCCCCTGATAGGAGACTGAAACTTCATCTATGGCAGCCATGGGCCTGTCTTCAGTAGAAAAATGTCTCCATCTGAGTTCACCGGTAGTCGAATATTTTTCTAAGCTTTCCTTTGACCACCCAGTCAGGACGGCCAATTGGCAGGCACCTGGGGAGCTAGCACGTGCTTGGTTAATGATTGTCATCCCTGTTCCAGGAATAACAAGAACCTCTGCAGTACCCCGGTGATTTCTTGTTGGCCCACTGGGCATGTCACTCTGGAGGGTCGGAGTGTGTTTTGTGGAAACAGTTCCTTGAGGTTAAAACATTTTGTCCCTCGCTTCCTTTCATCATTTACTTGTGTTTGCAGACCCATGACAGCTTGGTAGATAGTGGTGATCCTCGTAGTTTCCCATTCCAGCCAAAGGCACTAGGGGTCATCAGTCAGGTTTGAAGCCCAACTGGCCTGGCTGGTAATCAGGGGGGGGGCCCCCCCCCACGGTGTTGTTGAAAGGTAGCATGTCAGCTGGTCAGCGGAGCCTGGACCCAGAAGATGCTGAGGCAGCTCTCACAGAGAAAGCTCCCATGGGGCTTTCACGGGTTTCTTAAGAAACCACACATTTTCCTGTCACTACTTTCTCACCTAAGTATCAAGGGGAGGTAGAAGAAGGACATGAGCACTTTATAGTATTGCAGTAAGTAAATCCCTTATTAGGAGGCGGCTTCGGAGATGAAGACCTCTCTTAGAAAGATCTCTGTCCCTCTAAGGAGAGAAGTAAAGACCGTTATAGAATCATTGCCTGTAGCTGGCAAACTTTAAAGAAATGATGAGCACCTCGTTTGGATGGGGTCCCTAGTCCCTCTCTACATGCTAATAGCAATGACTAATGCATACTTTGCACTTAGGTACTAAGGCATTTTTCGTAGAAATTTCCCCCTACATTCACTCATAACTCCTTACCCTATGAGGTTAGGTGATTATTCTTTTTCCCCCTTCTACCACACTGGAAAACTGAAACACAAAAGACATAGACAGTATAAATCTAGGTACGCATGTGTAGCTGCATCCCCCACCCGAGTGGGGTAACTGAGCTGTTCCCTAGGAGTCCGAGAGTCGGCTTGCTTCTGGTTTGGCATTCGACCACAAACTCCCTATATTACTTGGGGCTAAAAGCAGGTCCTATGGCCTTATCTCTCGCCATGGCTAAATGGGTCCTGTGAGTTGGGGTGCTAGTGTCTCTCCTGTATACCTCCAGAGAAGACTAGGAAGATAATAGATTTAAAAATGCTTTCACCAAGAAGAGAAACTCCACAAATGCTTCACCCTGTTAGTTTTTTTAATTGAGTCATTATTCTTAAGAAACACCATCTAATTGGTTTTAGCGTTAGGGTTTTGCAGGCCATTTGGTCGCAATCCTTTAAACCTTAGTAGAGTGAGCTTGGCTATCTTGCCTCACTGGGAGTGGCCTCCTCTCCTCTCAACTCCCCTCCTTGACTTCATACCCCTCCTCGCTCTGAGCTTTGGCTATGATTTCCTGTAGAATAATTGATATTTGGCCGTGCTCACAAAGTTCAAATCTTTATAAGAAACCGCTTTAACTGATAGGGAATAATACTATCTTGATTTTTATTTTACAAGAAGAAAAGATTGGACTTCAAGTTTGGAGAGTCATATTAATAAGCTCCATTGTGGAAATTAAAAATGTTTTAATGTATGGTGGGCTATATTCTCTCTTTGGATAGTGAGGCAATTAAATATGGCTATTTCACTCTCTCGTTGTCAGGGCGAGAAGTACTGGATACACGTTTTTGCAGTTGTTTCATTCGTTGTCAGTCATTTATTTCACCCGTTGTTGACAAACACAGATACCTTTACTTAAGCCAAGAATGAACACGGACGGTGGCCTACTCTGTTTTTTTTTTTTATTAATTAATTTTAATGGCCTAGCTCATTTTTTTTCCCCCAAATTCATTACCTCCATTTTCCTTCTCACTGATTTTTCCTATTGGCAATTCCTCCTACTTGGTCCCAGCCCTCTACTCATGGACCAGCCTTTGCTGGTTTCTAGGTGCTCAGGAGCTCTTTCCCTCTATAAACCTCCCTGGGTTTAGTTGGTCTCAGGGCATCCACCTAATGGCCATCCGACCTTGAGCCCACTGGGTGGCACCCTAGGTGGTTTCTTTTCCCTAGGCCAACACCTGCTCCTATTGCTGGTATAACTGTGAATGGCTCCAAGTTCTGCCACTGAAGATCTCACCAGGATAGACTTTTTGAGTCCTCTGCTTCTCTGATCTCCACAAATCACAGGTCACTGAGATCTCCAGTGCTCCTTCATTGATCCAGGAGTTCCCCCTCTTCTCAGGACCCTCCATTCCACTCCCCAATCACTGCCTTTAAAGGCTTGTCACTGTGACAGTGTGCCAAAACCTCCTTCTATTCTAAGTCTGTTCTATATGTTGGCACCAAATAAGTAAGTTAAGATGTAATGTCTTCCATTCCCTCCATAAAAAGAATCCTTTTTCCTTTCCTGTCTTCAAGATTCCACAGTCTTCCTTAACTTACTTTTCTGGCCTTACCTCCTGTTAGCTCCTTGTATACTAAATTGTTCTATTCTTCATGCTGACAACAGTCCTGACTTCTGTCTCTTTGCTGAGACTATTCCTTTCATCTGGAAATACATGATACAGAACCTTTCCTCCTGCACCACCTCATCTCTATCTTTAAAGACCCAGCTCTAACCTGTTCCATGAGGAACCTGTTCCCTGATCACAGCTGGAGGGGACCACCTTCCTCACCTCTGCCTCCCTGGCACTTTGTTTGTAGCATTCAGATAACTCATGGCTTCTTTTTTTAAAGAATCCTTTAAAGTGTGGAACCAGTGGAAATGGCCACATGGATGGAGGGTTCAAGTCCTTTCTACTGTCCAAGATTCAAATTTTTCCCACTACCTGTTAGGTATGGGAAATTGGAAAGGGTTCTTTAATCTCACTTTTCTAATTATAAAAGTGAGATGCAAATGTCTACTTTGCAGGACAGTTTATAAGCACTAAAAATATTTATCAGACCCAGAACATAATAAATAACCTACAAATGAAAATCATATTATTAGAATATTTGTACATGTGCTTCTCTTCTATAGGACTGAAAGGTCCTCAAGAATACTTGTCAGACCAATGTTAATTTCCATATCACACCTAAAATCTATTTCCTAGACAAAATAGGATCTCCAAATGAACACTCATTGAACACCAAGTGAATTGATTTTGGTAGAAGTAACTGTTGCAAGTATTTTACATACAGTAAAACAGGCTGGTGCAGGGCCATTTTGGGGAGCAGGGATCTTATCCAATATTATCCAAGTCACACCCTGTAGAAGGATGCCCAGATATGCTACCTGTCTTAGTTAAAGTACGAGGAACTGCAGGACAGATTTCAGTTGAGTATGCAGTTTGAGAAGGGCTGCTGTAGGGTAAGAGCCATGAGTAGGACACCGAGACACTGCGTGCACCTGGTACACCTGCAGAAAAGCTAAAGCAGTTTCTGTCATCTTGACACTGACCTCCCCATCACCACTGGTCCCCTTCTGTGTTTCTTTCGCTGTGTTTCAGAATGCTTAAAGGCTTCCTTACCCTTAAAAGAAAAAAACAGGTGAGTTAGGGAGCACTAGCAGTACTGCTAGTGCTGAAGCTGGTACCTTGGGTCCCAGACTCTGTTCTACCTCTGATTCATTTTCAGTTCCAAATCTGTACAACTGCATTGAGTTTCTGAGTCTGAACTTACTCCTAGGCCTTAGAACTCTCATGTGAGCTCAGGGAAGTTCCCAATAGTTCATGGCAGGTCAGTAGTGGAGCTGTTCTTTGAAAGCCTCCCAACCCTACTATGGGTTTCTAGAAAGCCCATGGAAGGCTGCTAATATTTCTTTTATTCTGACTCTCTTTCAGTGATAAGGGCAAGAACCCCAGGCTGTGATTCCAAAACAAGGCGGCCCCCTGTCCCTCTGAGGACTTGAAGGGCTAGGACCACAGCAGTGGTCGGGTAAGGGTAGGGACATGGAATAAAACCTGTAATTCAAGTCTGAGGTCATGAAGGAGAAAAAACCATGGACTTGGAAGTCAGGAAATGTCTAGTGTGAGCTTTACCATTAACGTGCTGGCGGCTTTAAGAAAGTCACTTAAACATATAAGAAATCTAAATTGGCTAAATACTGTAATTACAAGTCAAAGATTACAAATGCATTTTCTTTCTTAAGAAAACATTCCATGTATATGCTGCTTATAAAAGACATATCTCAAAGACACAGCAAAATTGAAGTAAAAGAATGGAAAAATACATCATGTAAACACTAAGAGAAGGTTGGAGTAGCTCTACTGATATCCAATAAAGTAGTTTTAAAACAAGAAGCATCCCAAGAGATTAAAAAAAAGAAAATATCATAATAATAAGGGGCCAATCAACAGGAAGATATCACAATTCTAAATTTCTATGTATTCAGTGTTCCCAGCTTCAAAATAGATAAAACAAAATTTGACAAAACTCGGGACAGAAATAGACAAATTCACAATCATGGCAAGGGATTTTAAAGTACCTCTCACAGTAACAGAATAAAGTTGAAGCCAATAAGTATCTAGATATGAACACATCATAATAAATGATGCACAAAACATTATATACAGAGTTATACAATTCTCTTCAAATGCACATGAAAGAAGGAAGGAGGAAGGACCTTTGTTTTCAGAGAGCTTGCGTGATTTAGAGCACACACAGTTTGGAAAATAACGAGGAGGCTAGAATCTAGCAGGTAGTACTCATAACGTGTGTACAAAATACAGCTGAAAGTGTTGATTTGCAAATGATAAATCAGGCAGGAGAGATTTTTTAAAAGGCTTCTTTTTTGGTAAAAGGTGAGTCACTAGTTGGAGGAAGAGGAGGTGCAGCCCCCAACCTCTATAATCTTATAGTTGGACACTGAAGTTCACAGTAAACCCTGTAGAAATGCACCTCCATCAACTATTTCTTCATTCCTCAATTTAATACTTACCTAAGATACCTAAGTATGTCAGGTGCCATGTGGGTGCCTGGCAATTAAGACACAGTGCTCATCATGACGGGTACAGACAGGTAAAAGAAAATTATAGTCTGGTAAATTAATTGCTACAGGTTAGCCCCAAAGAAAAGGAATCCAGCATCTAGATTTAAGGGGTTCAAAGTAAATGACCAGGGGTAGGAGGAGAGAATCAAGAAAATATTTCTGGAGAGGATTTTTGTTAATGGTATTGAGGTACAATAAGGACAGCAGAGACACATGGGAATGAGTCAACCCGGAAAAATAATGCAAAAATTCACCACTAAAAATAATAAAATGCCTCTCTTATGCTGATGAGATGGAAAGATGTCTGAAGAAGTGAAAAAAAGCAAGATACAAAAGAGTATGCTTCTGTATGTATAAAATACAGGAAACAGGATCAATAGATTATTCTGAAAAAAAAAAGGGGGGGGACTACAGGACAGTGGGAGCAATTGGAAGAACTGGCCACAGTACTTTTTAGCTCTTTGCCTTGGAAAGTGCATCTGCTTCCCCTTGAACCTGGGCTGGTCCTATAATATGCTTTGATTAATAGAGAGCAGCTGAAGTGAAATGGTGAGTTCTAAGCCTTGCCCTGAAAAGGCTGTGCAACTTTTACTTTCAGATCCTTGGAAGCCAAGACTGCCACGTGACCACATGAGGGATGACAAGACACATGTGGCTAGTGGCTCCTAGTCATCCCAGCTAATCCCCAGAAGTCAAGCCATCTAGTTGACCACAGCTGACCACACACCTGACTTAGCCCAGGCCAGAAGTATCTACCTCATCCCAGCTCAAACTGCAGACCCACAGAATTGTGAGCTAAATAAATTGTTGCTGATTATTTTTTTTTAAATTTTCACTTAAAATTTTGAAATTGTGTTTAAAAAACACATAACATAAAATTAGCCCATTTGTTGTTAAGTGTACAGTTCAGAAGTGTTAGCAATGATCACATTGTTGTGTAACAGATCTCTAGAACTTTTTCATCTTGCAAAACCAAAACTCTATACCCATTAAAACCCAGATGCCCTTCAATAGATGAATGGATAAAAAAAAAATGTGGCATTTATACACCATGGAGTATTACGCAGCACTAAAAAATGACAAAATCATAGAATCTGCAGGGAAATGGATGGCACTAGAGCAGATTATGCTTAGTGAAGCTAGCCAATCCCTAAAAAACAAATACCAAATGTCTTCTTTGATATAATGAGAGCAACTAAGAACAGAGCAGGGAGGAAGAGCAGGAAGAAAAGATTAACATTAAACAGATACATGAGGTGGGATGGAAAGGGAGAGAAAAGGGAAATTGCATGGTAATGGAGGGAGACCCTCATTGTTATACAAAATTACATATAAGAGGTTGTGAGGGGAATGGGAAAATAAACAAGGAGAGATATGAATTACAGTGGATGGGGTAGACAGAGAAGATGGGAGGGGAGGGAGGGGGGATGGTAGAGGATAGGAAAGGTAGCAGAATACAACAGTTACTAATAGGGCATTATGTAAAAATGTGGATGTGTAATCGATGTGATTCTGCAATCTGTATTTGGGGTAAAATTGGGAGTTCATAACCAACTTGAATCTAATGTATGAAATATGATATGTCAAGAGCTTTATAATGTTTTGAACAACCAATAAAAAATAAATAAATAATTAATTAATTAAAAATAATAATAATTAAAAAAAAAAACAATTCCCCACTTTCTCCTACCCCCATTCCTGGTTGGCCAATCTACTTTCTGTTTCTCGGGTTTTGACTGCTCATAAAAGTGGATCATAAACTATTAGTCCTTTTGTTACTGGCTCATTTCAGTCAGGATAATGTCCTCATGTTTTATCCATATTGTATCATGTGAATTTGTTGCTATCTTAAGCCATTATATTTTGGAGTGCTTTGTCACACTGCAAAAGTTAACTAATGCAAAAAGGTTAGTTACTAAGTCTTCAATCTGGTGTGTATTCCACACTTACAATATAATTTAGTGTGGAATAATCATTGATCAAGTGCTCAGTAGCCACCTGTGACCAGTGGCTACCACATTGGACAACACAGCTCTGGAAGGACCAATAGAGAGCTAAAATCTGCCTTTCATTTGATAAGCTTCCCATAGGTCTCCTTTGGTTGGTTGCATTTTGGACTTAAGCCCTCCCTTTCTCTTTAGGGTGCTGTAGGAAGCATCCACCGTTGTGTAGGGATATCATTCCTCACTTATACAGTGCTATGGTTATAAAAATTCTGGAAGGAAGTATATTTCTGGCCTTAAAATCTAAAATAAGTTCTGCTTGTCTTGTTGGTTTGTTCTGACTTTCTGGCCATTATAAATTGTGTAACAACTTTCATTTCCCATTTATCGTTGGCTATCAGGAATACAGAGTCAAATTTGTGGCCCACACATAGCATTTGAATAGGGTAGCATTTCCCAAAATGTGCTTAGTTTATTACTAGGGTGCAAAAATCTGGTGTTTAATAGAAAACATTCTGTGAAATGTTGCTAGCAGCTAACGGAAGACACACGTTGAATCCAAGCGATGACTCTGATAGCATTTTTTTTTAATGGAGTGGTGACAGAACGATAGTGAAGCAAGCGGGTGCTGATGGGAAGAATAGTGGATGACATTGAGAAACGAGGGCTTCGGGCTTTAACCCTTTGTTGCTGAGATAGTGGGGACAGCCCAACTATGATCACATGGTTGTGATCATACATAGTTAATTGTCGTTGTCCTACAACTGGACAGATAGTGGTGGCCTACCCGGTGTCCTCAGAACCATGTATTGTACTACTCTGGAGAGTTTCCAAGGGGCAGACCTGGCATTCCTTCCAGCCAGGTCCACACTGTGAGGGGAGAGAAGTGGGAGAATGGAGGAAAACAGCTAATCCTGAAATTAAGTGACCACCCCCTGAAACAGCTCGATGGGTCCCTGCTGTCACCATGCTTTAGAGGAAGGCTTGGAAAACTCTGTGAAAGGCCAGATAGGAGATATTCTAGGCTTTTCAGTCCTCACCATCTCTGTCTTAGTTTCTCAGTCTGCCATTATAGAGAGGAGACAGCCACAGACAATAGGTAAAGAAGTTGGGCATGGCTGTGTCCCAATAAAATTTTACTCCTGAAAACAGGCAGTGGTCTGGGTTGGACACATAGGCCATAATTTGTTGAGCCCTGCTTTAGAGTTCTTCCACCTGTACCCTTCCCCATGAGGTGAGAAGACTGTAGGGGCAGTCTTAAACCCACATGCTTTCTCTTCTAAACCAGGATCCAGGTACATAGGATTCCTGCCCCAATAGCACAAGTAACCTGTGTTGCCAGGGCCTGCACAGGCCTTTTTCTTCTCTGGGTTTATCATCATGGAGGGTGGACCACATACTAGTGTGCTCATGCCTAGCCCAGAGGCTCTTTGTGTGTGTGTGTGTATTGGAGGGTCAGATGCAGGTGAAATTTGGATGCAAAGCTCAAGATGTCCACAAGTATGTGCATAAGGTCCCTGGTCTGTGAGATAGAATGAAGGTGGGAAGAGAGGGGGGTTGTGTGGAGCTAACGGCTGAGCACAGTACTGCCACATTCTGGTGCGGAATTCTGCAGTCTGAGAATTCTAAATTAAAACTTGACCTTGAATGTGTATCTACTTCCCTCTGTCTATGCCAAGAAAAAAAAAGAGTCAAACTGGATCTTCTAGGTTGTTGTGCAGTCAAATTTGTTCATGTAGGACTGCAAGCCATATTTTAATAATATATAGCTTTTTTTGGTATTTAAACAGATGATAGAAAGCCTCCATTTGTTCTCTATCCCTGTGCCTCACAAATAGTAAGGGGTAGGACATCTGATATCACAGCATCAAGGATTGCACACACAGGCCACATTTGATGGAGAAAAATGATGTTGTTGATTGTGCTGGAGGGCATCAAGTCAACAGCTACAGGAAAACAAATCCAAGGCCAATCCAAGGTCTGAGATAAAGTCAGGAAAGACTTCCAAGGTCTGGGATAAAGTCAGGAAAGGCAGGGAAGAGAGATCTGGAGGCGAGTGTGGAGGGGAAATCCACAGGAGAATTCCTGCAGAGGCAACAGGCAGCAAGGTCACTTTGCCTGCTCCATTTTAATTTAAGCCTGGAAGGAAAAGGAAAATTCCAAAGGCCAAGTCAGTAACCTGATGCCTGAATCAAGTTGCTAAACATTGAGTTCTCAGAGGTAGAAGGCTGTTCCGAATCGTGTAGCCAGGATTTCTCAAGTGGCTGGACCCTTCTAGACAGCATAGCCAGTCCTCCTTGGTTATCTTCTGTGGTGGACCCTAGCCCTCTGCTTCTCCACCTTCTGCCCTAGAACCAATGCATCTTTGCATGTCTGGTTGGCCAATGATAGCCATCACCCCCACAGGAAGTTACAGGATGCACTCAGGAGCCTGGGGCTCAGGGATGGAGCAGCAGCAAAGCCACTGCCTTCAGGCAAGAGCATATCAATAATGATCATGGGACCTCCCCACCATGTAGACTAAGTTGGGGGAGGGAACATTAGTTAATGGCAGAGGTAGATTTCTCATTAGCCAGGTGAGTTGGGTCAAATTTATTCTGATTTAGAAAATTAAAAGAAGCTGATTTTTGTTATCAAAAACTATGGTGGCATCAATATTTATTCCCACTTTATGTGTGAAGAAAGTCCTTAGTGCACACTGCATTCAATAAATGGGAGCCAAAATTATTCTTATTATCCTAAGAGGCTGAGGATGCCTACCAACAGTATGGAACCATCCTGAGCACTAAGAAAACAAAGCAGTTAGAAAGGAGCATGAGAAAGGGTCAGTCCAAATCTGTGAAGATGATCCCCCTTCCCTGTCTCCTGTGCCTGGCTCTGCCCACCTCTCTGCTCTGTTAGGCCAGATTCGTGGGACCCCATTAGACCTCCAGGAGCCGAATCCGATGCAATCACACAAGAGTCTTTATTGCAAGCTCGAGCCTGGACTCACAACCCTTCCCAATGCAGCGGTCCCAGGGAGTGAGTCCTGGTCCTTTGTTCAGTGAGATTTTATAGGTTTTGGGGGGATACACTATGTGTCACAACATCACACAGCAAATCATTCCATACCGCAGGAAAGTCAAACAACGACTCTTAACATTGATTAGCACATTCACTGGCGGGAACAAGTTGGGTAGGGGTGATTGGTTAGTACAAGGGAGGGGTTCCATTGAACTGATTGGTTTAAGCCACGAGGGGTGTACATGCTGAACCACATGGTTTCCCAACATGTTATCAACCCCATAAACTACTTGGGGGTTATCTGGCATTCCAGATATTTTCTCTGTCTTATGCTGATTGGAGGTTGCTAGGGGGGTTGCTTTGGGTCCTCACCTAGCCTAACTGAGTCAGGGACACCTGGCGCCTCAGACCTCTCCTGTTATTTACAGACAAACAACTCAGCAGGGTGGGTAGGTGCTTAGGAGTGCTCTGTGGGTTTTTCCAAGGACAAGGGTCATGCCCCCTTCCTTAGGACAGGCCTTGAGGTAGAAGCTGCTGTTATTTATTCCTTTTTAAAAATGGAGTCACATTAGTTTTGTTGGTAAAGACGGCGCCCGGAGTGCTTCTCTTCCGGGAGCTCAGGTCCATGACCCACTGAATGGTGCGCGAAACTTCACCTCCAATCCCTGTGAATGGCGCGAACTTTGAATGGTGCACCTCCAATCCCTGAAGGGGCGCAAACTCTCAGCCAATGAAGAAGTAACAGCCCACTCACCCTGCTCCTCCTCATCCTGTGTTAAGCCCATAAATATCAATATCCTGGTCATGTTTGTTCTCTTACTCCCCTCTCTCTCCCCCTCCCCTCTCTCCTCCCCCTTCTCATCTCTCTTCCCTCCTCCTCTCTCTCTCTCTCTTCCCTCCTCCTCTCTCTCTCTCTCTTCCCCCTCTCCTCTCCCTTCTCTTCTGTGACTGGCCGCTAGGGTCCTGCTAATAAAATCTCGGACAGGTAAACGTTGTTTTGGCTTGTTGAGTTTACAGAGCTTTTCCATCGTCCTTTACAAGTTTCTCAGCTCCTACCACAGCCCCAGACTCTGTTACCTTCACGGTTCCTCTTGACTGCTTGGACAAGTGGGTAGGCACCCTGGCAGCTGGATTTTCCCGTGAAGTTGAGAAACTGATGTGACTCCATTTTTGAAAACAGCTTCTACCTCAAGGCCTGACCAAGGAAGGGGGCGTGACCCTTGTCCTTGGAAAAACCCACAGAGCACTCCTAAGCACCTATCCACCCTGCTGAGTTGTCTGTAAATAACAGGAGAGGTCTGCAGTGCCAGGTGTCCCTGACTCAGTTAGGCTAGGTGAGGACCCATAGCAACCCCCCTAGCAACCACCAATCAGCATGAGACAGGAAAAATACCTGGGGTGCCAGATGACCCCCCAAGTAGTTTATGGTGGTTGATAACATGTTGGGAAACCATGTAGTTTAGCACGTACTCCCCTCACAGATTAAACCAATCAGTTCAAATGAATCCCCCTCTTGTACTAACCAATCACCCCTACCCAACTTGTTCCCACCAGTGAATGTGCTAATCAATGTTAAGAGTTGTTTGATTTTCCCACGGCATGAAATGAATTGCTGTGTGATGTTGTGACGCACAGATTAAACCCAAAAATCCTATAAATCCTCACTGAACAAAGAACCAGGGCTCACTCCTTGGGGACTGCTGCATGGGAAATGGTTGTGAGTCCAGGCTCGAGCTTGCAATAAAGACTCTTGTGTGATTGCATAGAATTCCACTCCTGAAGGTCTATTGGGGTCCCATGAATCTGGCATTACAAAGTCGTCCGGGTCAGTGGACCACATCATGGCCCCTCTGAGGTTTAAATTCTTTAGAAATTGAACTTGTAGGAGGCAGAGAGGGACATAACAGAAATTAGAAGGGGCCTTTAAATGCCCATAACCAAGTCAGGTTCCGGTGAGGGTTTGAGCTTAGAATGCAGCTGCAGACTAATTTGGTTCATGAAGTTAGAGATGCCCTGAAAAAAAGGTGACCCAGGAGATTGGAGCCCATTATTAACTTCCTCTTTACCCTAGCTCACTGCAGTCCAGCATTCTTAGAAGCTGTGAAAACTCTCCAGATAAGGGTAGAAACTAGGAAGCCCTTAGCAAGACAAGTGGCCAAAGGCTGTTAATAACAATCTTGCCTCCTTCCTGCCCTAAGCTGGGAAGGCAAACCAATGTGTTACCCAGGTCTAAGGCTGGCCACCTCATAAATCTGAAGCCTCCTGGATGGTTAACCCATGAGAAGGACTAGAAGGTTTTGTCCTGAGAGCCGATGAGGTAGATGAACACTGGGACATCAGCAACATCTCGGGTGCTCCCTCTCCCTTCTCCTTTCTCCTCCCTTCTCTCCACTCCTCACTCTCCCACTTGTTTGCAAAGCTTTCTTGAATCTTTTCCATCTCTACTGCCTGTACCACAGGTGCTCACAGCTATAGCTTAGAGTCATTACTAGTGTTGGGCCATAGAGGACACTGGATCCCATCCTAGAGGCTGGGACCCCAGAAGCTTCTCTGTTTCAACTGTGATAGTCAAGCCAAAGTGACTCTATATTGTTTAGTAACTCCATTCTGTAAAACAACCATGCCAAATAGAAGGGTCACAGCTGGGGCAAGTTGTTCTTTTCCTTTTGCTATAGAAACTCTTAAGAACATGGAACTACCTAATGGAGCACTGTTTCTATAACTAGGGTAACGGGGCTATGTTTCTGTATTGGGGTGACTGGGATAACTGTGATTAGTTAAAGTTCCCGCTGCCTGACTGCACTCTCCCGCTTCTGTAACTTGGCTTGCTTGCCTTGGCTGGACCCCCAAACGTCCCTTTTGTGGTTTTCAGGATTATGAGGCGCACCCTTGCAATTGTTCAGGGATGATCAGGAGAACAGCTTTATGTTCTGTTAGTCGCCACAGGTGTTCTTCCATAAAGGCTTGATTCGATTATACGTGAGTGGTCTGGAAGTCAGTTATGAAACCCCAGGACATTGCTTTAACTATAACAATGGCACCAGGAAGGAGAGAGGAGAGAGAGAGAGAGAGAGAGAGAGAGAGAGAGAGAGAGAGAGAGAGAGCGCTCACCTCTACTCAACAAGGACAAATATAAACCCAAAAGCCATGCACCTAGGAACCCAGCTCCTCCAGCCACACTCTACCTGCCTACAGTTACCACCTGGTTAATCCCTAATCAGGAGATTAATCACTGACTTGATTAAAGTTCTCATAACCCAATCATTTCACCTCTAAACTGTGGGGAGCCATTCTCACACGTGACTGGGCAACTCCTGGTTTGGGTCTGAGGCACTCTGGCTAAACAGTGTCGGAGGTTTCCCGACCCTCTCCTGGTGCAAGAGAGCCTATCCGTGTGGGGTGTGACTTGACCACTGACCCTGACCTTGGAGTGCTGCCCCCCTCAACCTTCATTGGATGGAATTCTCCCCTGAATTTCGTGTTCCCCAATAAAAGGCTACTCCCTGGCTTGCTCTCTCTCTCCCTCTCCTGCTAGCCCTGAGTAATCCCTGCCGCCCTACTGGGTGGTTCGAGGTATGAGTTCAGAGGGAGAGCCGTCTCGGACCTGGTCATAGAAAAAGGTAACTGAGACTGTGTGTTTTATTTCGATCTCACTAGCTAACTTTTATGCCAAGAACCTCTTTAATGAAACCAGTGCGCTGGTCGCATGGTGGAATTTGGCACCCACGAGGGGGGCATTCTAGATTAGCTAGATTGAGTGGGAGTATGCTACAAAGATAAAGATAAAGGAATTGGTGACAATTTTGGGTCACAAAAGTACCTGGAAATATTGAAGGAAAGAGACGTTAAATTAATTAAACTGGGAAATTAACTTCTACGGATAAGGAAATGTATCTGACTATTTTAGACACTATAATTAATCAGAAAGGAAAACAGATAAAGAAAACTCAGTTAATACAATTCTTAAAGATTGTAGGCGAATTTTGCCCTTGGTTTTGTGAATAAGAGTCCCTAAATTTACTTACTTGGGAGAAACTAGGAAGAAAGTTACAAAAAGTTTGTCTTTCTAATGAATTACCTGGAGGCATAGATAGTATTCAAAAAACTTGGATGCTCTGGAAATTTGTCTTTTTGAATATATGGGCCAGAGTTCATGGCCCCCTGAAGATCTATTAAAAGGCATTCAGAGAGCTATTAGGTCTATTCAAATGGAAAATCCGCCTGAGGCTAAGTTAATTTCCTTTCCCTTGAGCCATTTAAAAACAAAGGCTCTAGGGGCTAAACCAAAAGTTAGCAATGTGACTTTAAACTTGCATGATCAGGCTAGCCCTCAGGGAAATTATAGAGAGGAAGGTCATAGAGAAGAAACCTCCACAGTCCTAGAAGGTCCTCCGGAAGAGATAGAAGAGGAAAATCTGGAAGAGATTCTTAGAGAGGCACAGAGTTCTTCTCCACTGCGTGGCTTAGAAGCCCAATTTCAAAATGGTGACAGCGCAGATTCTATCCATGACTCACAGTCCGAGGGAGAAGAATCAGACGTTGATATTCAGGACTTACAGAGAAATTTTAACAGGCTGCGTTTAACACCGCCTGCACAGGCTATTCGAATACGGCCATTACCTGCTAAAAGGACAAAATTTAACAGGTACTCTGAATTAACAATGACTTTTCTTACCCCGTTCCAGCGAGGTATTAAGAAAGCACAGGAAGCCGGGAAGATATTAGCGGTTTTCAACTTTTTCCAGTTTTTGAGCAAGTTAATGAGCAAGATCAGAGAGTTAGAGTTCATGCTGTAATCCCATTTAAAACCATTAAGGAACAAAAAAAGTGCATGCGAGATGTATGGTCCGAATACGCCTTTTGTACAGAGCCTGATAGATAATATTTGCTCGCAGCCCCTCCCGCCTAGTGATTGGATTTCGTTAGCTAGATCTTGTTTGAGTGGAGGAGATTTCTTACTTTGGCGTTCTTATTGGACTGATTTTTGTACTGAACAGGCAGAAAGAAATAGAAGACAGAATTTACAAACTCCAGTAGAAATGTTTTTAGGAACAGGTGAATTTGCTGATTTAGAAAGACAGTTAAATTATGAATTTGTAATATACGATCAAATAACTGATTGTGCGAAACATGCCTGGAAGCAGATAGTCTCAAAAAACCAATCCAATTTAGTTCTTACCAAAATCAGGCAAGGTGTGAGTGAGCCGTACTCAGATTTTGTAGCCCGATTGTACCAGACCGAAAACAGGTTGATTGGGGACCCGGGTGTGTGTGAGTTTATTGTTAAACAATTGGCATTTGAAAATGCGAATAAGTATTGTCAGGACGTTCTTAGGCCGCACCGTAAAAAGGGGACAGTTTCTGAGTTTATCCGCTTATGTTCTGAGATAGACTCTACCCATTTGCAGACAGTAGCCATAGCTGCGGCACTGAAAGAAATGTTAAAGCCGCAAGAATTAGTACGAAAGCCCCGCGGGAGATGCTATGTTTGCGGGAAAAATAACCATTTTGCGAGCGAATGTCGCAAGCGCAATTTTAAGTTCAGGGCTCCATCTACTGATGATAATAGATATTACAGGACTCTACCCCACGTGGCAGATCAAGATGGCGTGGATGAGCCCGCTTTCTTGTCTTCATTTCCACCTGGCTGGAACACAAACTTCTTGTCGGCCCTCCCCCCAGGCCAAGAATGAGGAAGTAGGTGATGGTCGTGCAATGTGACGTCATCGCGCCAACCATGGGGGCCGCCATCTTTAATTTTACCGGAGCGGAACAAACAGTTTCCATACAAACCCCTAATAATTTTCAAGGCTTTTAAGAGATATTAATTGGCTGGGGCCATCCTTAAAACTAACTACTTCTGAGATAAGTCCTTTATTTCAGATATTACAAGGAAATCCTTCTCCAACCTCTCCACGTCAGCTAACCTTAAAAGCTAAAACAGCTTTAAAGAGAGTTGAACATACAATTAAAAATGCACAGCTTACTAGAGTTGATCCTAAAGAAATAGTGTATTTATTAATATTTCCAACTGAGCATACCCCAACAGGAGCCATATGGCAAAGATTAGGAGTTATTGAGTGGATTTATTTATCCTACTCCCCTCAAAAAACATTAATTCCTTTTCATGATTCCATAGCTCAATTAGTAATTAAAGGCAGAACTAGGATTTTACAATTAATTGGATCTGAGCCTGATATCATAATTATTCCATTTTCTGTTCAACAGACTAATTGGCTTTTTCAAACTTCTAGCTTATGGCAGATAGCTTTTGCTGATTTTCCTGGACAGATAGATAGCCATTACCCTCATGATAAGATTATCCAATTTGCATCATTAACATCACTTATTTTTCCAAAGATTGTACGTGCACATCCTATAGATGAAGCTTTATCAGTGTTCACTGATTTTTCAAGCTCAGGTAAAGCAGGTTTTTATAGTTGTGTTCACACAGAGGTAATGCAAACTTGTTATACTTCTGCCCAAAGAACAGAGCTTCAAGCTCTGATTTGTGCCTTAAATTACTTTTCAAATGAGCCTATTAATATTTATTCTGACAGCTTATATGCAGTCGGAGTTACCAAAAATATTGAAACTTCAGTTATTGGGTATACTTCATCACAAGAGTTATTTAAATTATTTCATAATTTACCGAAGGCAGTGCTAATGCGAAAATACCCATGTTTCATAGGACACATATGAGCTCATACTAATCTTCCAGGACCTTTAGTTTCAGGTAATGACAAAATTGATAAATTAGTAAATTTGTCAACAGATGTCTTCATATAACTGTCAACAAGTTTCCCATTCCTTGCATCATCAAAATGCTTCTAGCTTACGTAAAAAATTTAATATTACCAGAAAACAAGCTCGTCAAATTGTAAGCCAATGCCCTAAGTGTGTTATTCACACTCCATCTCCACCATCAGGGGTAAATCCCCGTGGATTAAAACCAAATCAAATATGGCAAATGGATGTAACTCATATTCCTCAATTTGGTAAACAATGTTATGTGCATGTCATAGTGGACACTTATTCCAGATTTATTTTTGCCACAGCACGTACTAAGGAAAATACTCAACATGTAATTTCTCATTGCCTAGCAGCTTTTTCTGTGTTAGGGTGCCCTATGCAGATTAAAACAGATAATGCTCCAGCTTACATAAGCTCTTCTTTTCAACAATTTTGCCAAGAGTTTCAAATTAATCATAAAACAGGAATTCCTTATAACCCCCAAGGTCAAACCATTGTGGAACGAGCTCATTTATCTATTAAGCTTCAATTACAAAAGTTAAAGGGGGGAATAGGATTATGACTCCCCAAAATAGCCCCAATCATGCTTTGTTCATTTTAAATTTTTTAAACTGTGACACAGAAGGTCACACTGCTGCTGAGAGGCAAATGTCTCCCTCAGTAACAGGCCCTTTAGGCAGAGTTTTGTGAAAAGATTTACAGACCAGTCAATGGAAAGGCCCAGACCCAGTGCTTATGTGGGGCAGAGGTCATGCTTGTATCTTTCCAGAAAGTGCTTTTCGTCCTATTTGGGTGCCTGAACGCGCGATCAGACATGGAAGAGATAGAACCCAGATTCAAGTGACTGAAGATAGACCCGGAGGAGCCCCTATCCAAAAGGAAGAGATATTGGAAAAAGATGAAGAAAGACCAGATTGACCCAGCCGAAAATCTGATTTCATGGGAAGACGTGAAGAAGCTAACAACACAGGCTTCCCGAATACTTCGACTCCTAGGAAAGAACAGGACCCCAGTGATGATGGTAGCAACAGTAATTGCCCTGCTGGGCTGTCAGGTAAAGGGGGATCAAATAGACACTTATTGGACATATTTCCCAGATCCACCCCTGGTACACCCAGCTGTGTGGACTGGAGAATCTATTCTAGTATTTACTAATGACTCATTCATGATGGGAGGATTTACAGATACTCATATTACTCCCAATCATGTGACTAGATTTAATTATTCTGGCTACAGTGCCCAATTACCTTTGTGTTGGTCCCACGATAAACATGCTGGCTATCTGAAAGTATCATTAGAGGAAAAGACAGTGATTGGTAGACCTAGACTGACAAATAATTCTATTTATGGAGACTTAAAACCTTATACTAGATCAGTAATTAAGATGGGACTTTCCCATAACAAGCCAGTCATTTCTGCAAAACCTCCACGGATACCCCACTGTCCAAATAGTTCTACAATTGAGATTGGCACCTTTCCTAGATGGATGGATTGTGTAAATAAGGTGTCTAAACATAAGGTACAACATAAGGTGTCTAAAGATAGTGGGTATATTTTAGACTGGTCTCCAAAAATTGATAAGAGACAATTACGAAAAAATTCTGCTATGACGCCTGCAGGATTTGTTAGTAATATTTTGACTTATAGTGAAGGTGGTATTCAAAAGGATATTTGGCGCTTAATTGCTGCCTCAGAATTCTTACATTTTACAGAGAAGCCTTTACCAAAATTTGTTGGCAAGAACTGTAAGGAGGGATCTTGCTATGGCTTACGATCCTGTGTCCAGTCTCCTTATGTTTTAATTATTGGAAATGTAAAAGTTAAATGGATAGATGACAGATATATTGTTACTTGTAACAAATGTAACCTAACCAATTGTATTACTAGGTATAATGGAGGAAAAGGAGTGCTGATACTTCATCAGCCCTCTTTTGTTTTATTACCTGCTAATATTTCAGAGCCATGGTATGCTGATACTGGTTTACAAGTCTTGCAGCAAATTCATGCCCAGCTAGCAAGACCTAAATGTGATATTGGAATTATAATTGTTGGTGTTTTGGCGCTAGTCTCTTTTATTGCCTCCACTGTCTCTGCATCTCTGACATTGTCTCATAATATTCAGCATGCAAAATTTCTTAATAATTTAGCTCAAAATACTTCCAAGGCTCTGCGTAATCAAGTAAATATTGATGAAAGGATTGAGCCTAAATTAAATGCCTTAGAGGCGACTGTTTTAGACATAGATAATGAACTTTCAGCCTTAAAGTTTAAAGAGGGCTTAAATGCCATGCAAATTATAAATATGTGTGTGTTACAGCTGCCAAGTACAACGCTTCTCTCTGGGATTGGGAGAAGGTTAAAAATCATTTGTTAGGTATTTGGCAAAATAGTAATAATAGCTTGGATATTCTAGAACTTCATCACCATATCCAAGACATTCAAAATAATAGAGCTGATTTTTCGGATCCTTCTTCTTTGGTTAACCAAATATTGAAGGAGTTGAATGGATTCAACCCTGGAAATATTCTTAAACACTCGGCCTGGTACATTATTGGATTATTCTCTTTGCTGTTAATTCTCTTTTGTGTTGTAATTATAGGATGGCGAGTCTTCGGAACATGAATACAGAAACTCCCAAGAGTGAACCACTGCCTCTTTTTTAAGAAAAGAAAAGGGGGAATATGTGGGGAGCCATTCTCACATGTGACTGGGCAACTCCCGGTTTGGGTCTGAGGCACTCTGGCTAAACTATGTCGGAGCTTTCCCGACCCTCTCCTGGTGCAAGAGCCTGTCCATGTGGGGGTGTAACTTGACCACTGACCCTGGGGCCAATCACTGACCCTGACCTTGGAGTGCTGCCCCCCTCAACCTTCATTGGATGGAATTCTCCCCTGAATTTCTTGTTCCCCAATAAAAGGCTACTCCCTGGCATGCTCTCTCTCTCTCTCTCTCCTGCTAGCCCTGAGTAATCCCTGCTGCCCTATCGGGTGGTTCGAGGTGTGAGTTCAGAGGGAGAGCCATCTCAGACCTGGTCATAGAAAAAGGTAACTGAGTCTGTGTGTTTTATTTCGATCTCACTAGCTAACTTTTATGCCAAGAACCTCTTTAATGAAACCAGTGCGCTGATCGCATGGTGGAACTAAACCTTCTTGCATTGTCTCACACACGAGCTTTGGGGGAACACCTCACATCTAAACCATAACCCAAGGAAGATATCCTTGGGTTGGAAAGAAGAAACCATTCATTATGTCAATCAATCCTTCGAAAGTCCTGAGTAACTACCATGATCCAGTCTAAGCACTGTGCACACACTGTCTGTAGGCAGAGCAGTGAACTTGACAAACATGATCTCCACTCTTATGGACCTTACAGTATATCAAGGATACAGACCAAAACAAACCCCAAAAAAGTCTCAAGTATTTTCAAGTTGTGATAAGAGCTAGGATGGAAGCAAATAAGATGGTCAGGGAAGTCTTCTCAGGGGAAGTGATATTTAAGTTGTGATATGAATGAAAAGGAACCAACCACACAGAGAGCAAGGAGAAGGGTGTTCTGAGGAAGTGGAAATTGTATCAGCAAAGGCCCTGAGGCAGGAAAGACCTTAGTCCTGCTACACACAAAAGCTTAGCAGGAAAAGGAATTCTGCCCAAAGTTCCTGGTCTCCCCTTCTTTGGGGATTACCATTAATTCTGACTCGACTCTCAGTATCTCTTTGTTGCAAGTTATGCTTTACCAAAACTTGTAATACTTGTATACCGAGGCATATTTTTTATACAAAGGGATGATTGCTGTGAGCAGAAAGTAGCCCAAGAGTTGCTTACTACAGGCAACAGACAATAAAGACAATCACTTGAATCTACCCTCTTTCCAGGAAATGCTGGAGGGGTTTGATGAAGCAGCTAAAAAACTAGGACACCCAGGATGCTTATCAGAACATCTGCTGGCAGAGGGAGCACTACAGCTCATGAAACTGCAGACCCTGGGGAGTGTAGTGGGTCTCTTGGAATCTCCAAGTCCTAGAGCAGAGATTCCTAGACTATGTGGTGGAGAGCATCCAAATAGTTAAGTGAATATAACATTAGGGAAGTTAACCTTCAATGACAAAGAAGTTTGGGAACTTGGTGGCCTTGGCATAAGGTTATGGTCCCTTTAAATTGTCACTATGGTGAGATGGTCACTGTGTGGAGGAATGAGACTCAAGACCATAGAAAATCCTTATAATGGCAACCTCATTAGCAATTTCTTTTGAAAAAAAGCTGTATGATCATGGAAACTATTATTGACAAAACAGTAGAACTACTCACCTGATTCTTGTGGTCCTACAGATCCCTGTTTCTGAGACCCCCATGCTCTAACAACCCACAGTTGGTCTTTTGCTCCAGGAAGCAGGACCACATGGCTCTACTTGTTATCATGGGTTTCCCACCATTACCATATCTTACTCCTTAGTTATCCATGAGGAAATGACCTGGTGATTGTGTTGGCTCTGGTTCTGGACTCCTCAACTTCACTAGCATGTCACCTATAACTACCTTGGTAGCTGGGACTCATCCACAGGACACAACAGTCCTCTGCACATAGCCCCAAAGCTATAAATAATAAGTTTTGTTATACTCTTATAAATAGCTAGAGAGGATTTCAATAGTCTAGGATTTCAAATAATTGGATCTCCCTTCCAACCTGAATAGTGTTTACTTGAATCCTATGCTGATAGGTGAATGACCACACATAGGATTCACAGATCAAGGTGACAAGCATTAGTTCAATCATGTAAGAAAGGAAACCTTTAGTCTTATGCAGAGGGGAGACGGTAGGATTTGGGGAGAGTCTTGCTAATGGATTAAGGCTTTCTTTGGGGGGACAATTGCTACACTTTGGTCATCAAATGCAACAGACACTGTTGATGAACCAAGGTGTGTTACCTTCCCCAGGAATGTTCCATGGACCATTGGAAAGACAAGGGGGTCCCTGCAGAAAGGTTGGTTATGGGATTCCCCACCCATGGAGAGCCTCCCACCTAAGTGCTTCTAACCCCTCAGCTGGTGCCCCAGTCTCTGAAGCAGAGTTATCTGGCACTTTCACATGTGAGACAACTCCTAGGCTTACCATAAATTAACTAATGTGGCTTAAAATGCATCAGGGGAAATTCTTTTTTTTTGGTGCTGGGGATCAAACCCAGGTCCTTGTACATGTGAGGCAGGTACTGTACCAACTGAGCTATGTCCCTAGGGGAGATTCTTTCATGTTCTAAGTCACTGCGCTACTCTTCTCTGGAGTCCCTAAACCCTGGTTTCTCATTGCTGGCAGCATAAGCAGCTTCATGGCTATAGAATATTTACTTAGGAAATAAAAAAATGATCTGCATTTCCCTTTCAGGTTTTAAAACACCATCTTTTCCATAATCCCAAAGTAATACTAAATTCTATTCGGCTCTCATAAATAGCTAGAGAAGAATTTCAAATAATCTGATCTCCCTTCCAACTTGAATTGATTGTGCTCACTTGAATCCTATGCTGAAAGCAGGCTGACTGGCAAGCAGTGTTTGCCAAAGGCCAGAGGGAAGAACCACCTGAGTGCATCTGAGTGCGCTGTTTTCCTCAAATAACCTCTGGGTACAGGTTAGCCGGAATGGCACTCGTCTGTAGCCTGGCATCAATTTGTAAATTTGTCTTGTCTCATAAATTTGTCTCTTCACTTTATGAGACGAGATTTTCTCTAAAGAACATGTGAGATTAATGTTGTTTCCATGATGTCCTCTTCTCCATCTCCTTCCCATTTCTTCCTAGTTTTCCTCCCATTTCAGTTCTTTCTCTTCCAGTGTGACATTGGTCGGTGACGTGCTCTTTTCCTTCTTCACCCCACACCTACAGAGCCACACATTCTGAGTGGAACCACAGATGCCTGGATGGAAGACCAAACGTCCCCCAAGCTGACGAAGGCACTGAGTGGCTTGGCCAGGACAATGCTAAGGATTACACTATGAGGTACGAAGACTGAATAAATTACAGTTCTGGCTTGATGCCTGCATTCCGCAGGGACCTATTTTCCCTAAGATCTGTGGTTTTGAGCTTTTAAATATGCACAGAGGAAGGGCAGACTAACCTCATTATTACTTACTTTTTCCTCAAGCCACAAAAATATGATTAAATGTAATTTATTATTTAATAATATGCTGGTTAAAATGTCACAGAGTACATGAAACACACTGGAAGACTTTAATGTGATTTAAATCAATTTCCAAATTTTGCTGAGTATGAATCTCTCCTAGTACATGTGCATGGTTATAATCCTGCTGCAATTGGCCATTAAATTCCACTTTGTCACAGATTTTCTTGTGCTGCACATCAAGCTACATCCTCCAGGATTTCATGCAGTCTCTATGTTATATCAATCTCTCTGTTATATTGGAACCCCTACTTCACTAAGCACTATGATTTTACTAAATGAACCTCCCCAAAATCTTGTAAGCCTCTTGAACAAATACAAATATAAAATACATATGGCCCACTACATTTTGTCTTTGGTACTGGTTTTATTTATTTATTTATTTATTTCCTTTTGGGGTCCTGGAGATCCCCACACTTGCACATGCTAGGTAAGCACTCTCCTACTGAGCTACACTTCCAGGTCTCATGATATTTTTTTCTTAAGTATTTGTGCCATTGTTAACAGTTTAGAACTTTAGGAGACCCTGAATATTAATTGAGGTTCTATTACAATTTATTTTTGATCAAGTCAGATTACTATTTTATTATTTAACAGGATGTGTTTCCTACTTTCTTTCTTTCTTTGTATGTGTGTGGGGGGCGCTGGGGAATGAACCCAGGGCCTTGCCATGCTAGGCAAGTGCTCCGCCACTGAACTACACCCCCAGCCCCAGATTACTATTTTAGGAAAGAGAGTTTCCTTCCCTGGGAAAAGCTTTGAGAATATGGACCAAGCAGTGGGAAAGATGTTCCATCCTGCTGTCAATCAGTTCCTAAGAAGGGGCAAAAGATCTTGGATCAGAAACAATGACAAGTGCTAAATTATTGTCTCTGAATCCACCTGCATGTAAATATATGGATGCACAGGAGAAAAGGGAGGGCAGTATGTGGGAGGGGTGGTAAGAGTTCATCCTGACTCTCAAGTCATCAACTCTTCTCCACAGGTTAACAGAAACCATTCAACCATCAGATTGAAAGATGTCTAAGTACTGGGTAAGTTCTAAGCCTCAGGTACCTTAACATTCCAATTTGGTTTCCTATAGAGACTTTTCTGACCCTCACCATTATGATTTCAGAAGACCTTGGCTCTTCTGGACTTAGTCTTCTCCAAGGTCATTCACCCAGGAGGTTTTTGTCTATCCTTTTCTCCAGCTAACCCTTGCTGTTGCTCTGGGGTGGCTCTCAGGGTTGTAGTGGGCTGGAACTTTTCGGTGGCCACTATCAGCTTCTCACTCTTTGAAATCCAGACCCTTTCAGAGTTTGGGGGATAATTACTAAGAGGTCTAAGTGGGTACAAAAGGACTTACCCATTAAAAAATAAGCTAGAAATCTGGGTGTATGGTGGCACACATCTGTAATCCCAGTGACTTGGGAGGGCTGAAGCAGAAAGATTGCAAATTCAAGGCCAACCTCAGCAACTTTGTGAGAACTTGTCTCAAAATAAAAACAAAAAGGGTGGGGATGTAGCTCACTGGTAAAGTGTCCATGGGTTCAATTCCCAGCACCTCCTACTGGGGAAAAAAAAAGATAAAGTAGACCACACTTAATGCCAATCGTGAATAAATTACATTTTGAGAGTTAATGTAGAAAATTAAGAAGCTTACCTACCAGACCAGAGTATCTGGGTAAGTACTTTATACATGGCTGCTGCTTTGTGATCTTTATATCCTTGGGCTAGCTATTAGGCTCCAGATGTCATTCAGACTGAAGGGCAGTCAACCTGGGGAGGACTCAGACTTCTGGCCAGCCTCAAGGAACTAGTATATCAGTGTAAGTTGAATCCCAATATGTTCCAGTGCCTACCACTGACTGACATGGAGTTAATGACTTCAATATATATGTTGACTAACAGATTAAATAGATGATGTAGTCGGAGGGGGGAATTTTTGGTTCTCTGTGTTTTATGTTCCTCTGGGAAAGGCAACCTACTCAGGGCCTTCCTACTCCACACTAAAGCTTGGAAGAGCTCCTAAATCAGGAATGTTTTAACCCACTTTTAAGCATCCTCCATGTCTAGCAAGCCCACATCCCATCCAAGCTCTTGATACATGTAGGCCAACAGCTACATATTACCAGAGCTAGTTGTAGAACATATAAGGCTGGTCCCTGGGAGTTGTGAATAAAGGGCAAGGGCCCCAGAGTATTTCACTCAAATGAGACCATCCACCTGAACACCCACCAGGAACCCCCAGATCATAAACCAGCAGCAGGAGACAGAACACTTGGAACCAGTTTTTATGCTCAGAAATCTCAGTTGTGAGGCCCTTAACACGTTCTGGGCCCAGGGCTGAAAGACATGAGGGCCGTGGTGATGCAGACCAAGAGCAGCTCTGTCCTCTATTCTGAAGAGTCTGTGATCAGGAGAAGCATGTGAAGGAAGTGATCACTGCTCAATCGTAAAACAGGCTTAAGTAAGCAACTCGGTTCCGATGCTTTCTAAATTCTTTGTCTGTGGACAGCTGCAATGAAAGACAATGTTCTAATGAGAATCCTCTGCCTTCCTGTGTGTGTGTGGCACTGGGGATTGAACACAGGACCTTGCATGCAAAATTGAAGCATACATTCTAGCTGTGTGGCCCAGGTAAACCCCAGTTTCTAGTAATCCAGCCTTAGTCATTTTCTCAACATTTGTGCACATCTACATTTATCATCTCACTATGATAAAAAAAAAAAGTTGCTTGGCTTCTTGAAGACACAGATTATATGTCTAATTCTTGAATGTTACCTATATGTCTTAGCACAATTGTATTAATATGTTATATTAATTATTAATGTTACCTATATGCCTTAGCACAATTATATGAATTCCGCAAATATAAATATTTGCGGAATTAATCCTAAATTCCACTAGGAAAGAAGGGTACTTCAAGAAGTATGATAGCTAGCATGGACGGAAGCATATGTTATCTTTACTATGTTAAATGCTTTTATACATTCTCTCCATTATTAATCTTTACAACCATATCAGATCAACTCTGTTATTATTTCATTTTAAAGGTAAGAAAACAGATGCTTAGAAAAGTTCAAGGACTTGCCTAAGATCACATAGCAAGTCTACACAGGAGCTGGTATTTGAACTCAGGCAGTATTATCCCCAGAGTCTGTGCTCTTAACCAGAGTGCTCTATAACCCTCCAATCATTTAACACTCAACTTTATGTAAGAAAGAGCACTGCATTAGGAGTCAAAGGTCTGGATTCCAGTTGTAGAACCTGTATGAATCAATCTTCCTGGGTTCCAGTATCATCCATTGTCTTAAAGGGATATTTAACCTACTCCAAAAGATGACTTGATGAACAAATAAGAAAACATGACTTTAAGTCAGTCCTATACACTGTTAAAAATGTATTGAAACTATGTAACTCTCTCAAAAGGATCCTCATATTTCTATGCACACAAAATTGTGCATATAATTTCAGGGACCATGAACTTCATTTACAAGCTTCTGGTTATTAACCCTTGATATATATGAACATATTGGATAGAGTGATCTACAGAAATCCAATCTTATTACCTCAGCTTTTAGAGTTCTTTTCTGTAGACTTGGAACCTGAGCCCAATCTGGAGATCCAAATTTCATTGGCCAAGTAATTTTTGGGAATGGCTTTTTCTCTGGATTGTATGTACCAGGCCTAGAAATAAAAAAAATACAAACATCATGTCTAATGAGTCAGTGGCATAGGACAAACTCCACTAGTAGGTAGCATGGCCATCGCTGAAGTAGGTTTAACCTCTTGGGACAAGGCAATAGAATGATTAAGTTTTTAATGCTGGGCAAGCGTGGGGTTCTTTTGCTTGTTAATGAATTTCTTATTAGCTAAGGTAAAGACTGCTTTTAAAAAATATTTGTATAATTCAGTGTTCTGAGCTGGGCACCAGAAGATCTCTAAAGAGGTGTTGATAGAAGAGATCCTTGATAATGGTAAATTAGTTCTTTGATTTGAAGTTGGTGGTTAAAAATGCTGAAACAATCAATCTGCAATCTAGGGACATCAAAGCGGAACCAATTAAATTTCTTGGCCATGGATTATTTAGAATTGCCTTTGTTCCTCAAACTTGTGTCTTTTGAAAACTACACTGAGATTTCTTCTCGCTCTAGTCAGAATGGCAATTATCAAGAATACAAGTAATAATAAATATTGGCGAGGATGTCGGGGGAAAGGTACACTCATACATTGCTGGTGGCACTGAATGTTGGAAAGCAGTATGGAGATTTCTCAGAAAACTTGTAATGGAACCACTATTTGACCCAGTTACCCAATCATGGCATATACCTCGAAGACTTAAAATCAGCATATTATAGTGACATGGCCACATCAATGTTTATAGCAGCTCACTTCACAATAGCTAAGCTATGGAGCCAACCTAGATGCCCTTCACCACATGAATGGATAAAGAAAATCTGGTATATATACATATGTAATATGTCTCAGCCATCAGGAAGAATGAACTTTTGTAACTCCATATCATGTACAACCACAAGAATGGGAAGTTATGCTCCATGTATCTATGATATGTCAAAATATATTCTACAGTTATGTATAACTGAAAAGAACAAATACAAAATTTAAAAAAAATTATCTTCGGGTGTTAATTCTACTGTAGTGGACATGGGGGTCAAGATTCAACACTTCAACTTTCTTAACACAAACTTGAAAAAGTTACTTTCACTGTATGATCTTTGGACTTCTCATCAGTAAAAGAAAGACCCTGACCCTTTGCTGTGCAATTTCATACATTCCCAGTCGTTTCCGAACACATTAAGAATAAGCCCCTTGACCCCCAAAGTCCTCTCTACTCTACCTGCCCCTCCCTCTCTTCTCTTCTTCTTGCTCACTGCCCTCTAGCCATAGGAGCCTTCTTCTTCTTTCCCTCACACCAAGTTCTTCCCAATTTACAGCCTTTGCACTTCCGACCTCTTCTGCCTGGAGTGCTCTGTCTCCAGATCTTCCCAGGGCTGGCTCAATCTTGTCACTCAAAAATCAGATCAAGTGGATGTGCTCAGAGCATCCTTTCTTAACCACCCACTGCCTTCACATCATGGTCCTGTTTAAAGTTTCTCATAGCACCTTTCCCGGTCACTGTACTTTTTGGTTTGTCCACAACAGCCCCAGCTCATGGTTGCTTCCCTTTCACTCTCAGAAGTGTCACAGTTGGACAGATAAATTACATGGTCACCGTCTTTACTACTACTGGTATTTCCTTGTGTATTTACTTCTCATCTATTTGGACTCTAGACTCCAAGCTCAGAACCTCATGAGGTGGGTTTACTGCAAGAACTTTGCAACCTACTAAGTACAAACTACAAAGTAGCCAGGTGTCATGGCACAGATCTGTCCTATCAGGGACTCAGGAGGCTGAGGCAGGAGGACTGTGAGTCTGGGGTCAGCCTAGGTGACTTAGTGAGATTCTGTCTCAAAATAAAAATGTAAATGGGGCTGGAGATGTGGCTCAGAGATTCATTCTCCAGTACTGGGAAAACAAAACAAACAAAAATAAACAAACAAACCCAAACTATTTGGCATCTTGATAAATACTGACTGGATGAATAACTGTGATTTTGCAATTACACAGGCCAGAGACCTGGGAGATAACAGGATTAAATCTTTAAAGATGGGTGGTTTCTTATTGAGTGGGATGGTTTTGTTATAATCACTGATTTATGGACTTCTTTTCCTATTGCTTACTGATGAACTATACTAGAGAAAAGAGGAGACATACCCAGGGAAATTGTCTTTTGTATAGCTCTGAAATCGAGGCATCAAGGCATTAAATGGAACAAAACTTTGCTTTGTTTTTTCCTTCCAATTTTCTACTCTCTGGTACTTGCCTGGGTGAAGTGTCAATTCCTATTACCAAGAAAAAAATTCAATGTGTTAAAGGGAGACATACCTACACAGAAATGCTTGCAGTTCAAAAAACCTCAACTGTCCTTTTCCTATTTATACATCAGCTATGGTTCAGCCATTTCAAGATATACAAATAGGCTTATGTGGATAGAAAACCAAGCTATAGATGTGAGTCAGTCATGCTGGATGTATAAACCTAGGATGAGCAGAGGACCAAGACAACTTTTGCAGTCACTATGCCCCTGGTCCCACTGAGAAATTTTGAGAGCCAGTATCCCTTGAGTTTCCATGAAAGTAAACATCCAATCATAGTTTTGGATCCTTGATCCAAGGATGTAGCTCAGTGGTGGTGTACTTGCCTAGTAAGTCCCTGGGTCCCATCCCTACCCACTTCATGAGAGAAAGAGAGGTGGGGGGGAGAGGGAGGGAGGGAGTGAGAGAAAGAGATTAGGATCCTTTACTAAAGATTAGACTTAAAATGCAATCTCACAAAAGGATAGAAAAGTTAGAACCTGTTTTTTTAACTGACAGGATAATATGATGTACATAAATACATTTTCCAGTATTTTGACCTCATGCATCTCAGCACTAAAATCCTTTGTTAGGACTATTTTTCTCAGTGAACTGTTTTTGCTCTTCCCAATATACACACACTTCTGCAAAGCTAATGCCCAAACTTTTCATGCAGTCACATGGATCATCATAAAATCCCAGCATTTTACCTTGTTGACTGGCTTAAACCTCATAGCTGTTCTGGCTCCAAGAGTATATCCTTTTGTACTGGTTGGAATCTTGGTTAAGTTGTATGCCAAGCCATAGGACTTCAAGTAGTAACATATGAATAAAAAGAGAGAAGGAGTAAAGAAAAACATCAATACCACAGTGAACAGCCTTCATCTGAACTACTCTGTAAGACATTGTCTTTCTCTCTTGACTCCTTCAAGGTCAATACCACACAATAATCACATAAATAATACATGTAATTTTGCAAGGGGTTGTGTCATAGTTTAGATGTGAGATGTCCCCCAAAAGCTCATTTATGAGACAATGCAAGAAAGTAGAGAGGTGAAATGATTTTGTTCCAACATCCTTGAGCTGATTAATCAGCGCTTAAATTCCCCTCCCCAGCATAGAGATTAACTTGTGATAACTCTAGGCAGATAGGGTGTGCCTAGAGGAAGTGGGTGCCTGGGGTGTGCTTTGGGATTTATGTTATGTTCTTATGAGCAGAGCTTTCTCTCTGCTTCCTGACCCTCATGTTCTGAGCTGCTTTCTTGCACCAGATGTTCTGCCTCCCCTCAGGCCCCAAGGAATGAAGCTGGCCATCTATGGACTGAGACCTCTGAACCATGACCCCTGAAATAAACTTTTCCTCCTTAAAATTGTTCTTATCAGGTCTTTTGGTAGCAGCAAGGCAAAAGCTGATTAAAAGAGGGATGTGGTTGGACAGGTAGAATAAATGACATCTTTGTGCATTCTAATAAATTCCATCCTCTGAATCTCATAGGTCTGAACTTGTTCCAGTTGCACCTGGCAGCCTGAAGGTAGGGCCAGTGGGAAGGAACTGGCCTTGTCTCAGAGCCTTTGAGGTGGGGATGGAGTGGGACCATATGGAGACAAGGCTTGCTTGCCTTGGGTGGAAACATGGTCCTTTACTCTCTGTATTGGCTGGGACAGCTAGTTGCCCACTGAGCACTTTCTCATGCTCTGACCCAGAAGATCACAAAGCCTAGCGTTTGTTTTCCAGGGGACTTGGGTCTCCCTTCCACATCCAGAAAACAGATCCTTGTAAGGGAAGTGAATACTCACATCTGTCATGTAAACTTCCAGGCCCTGTGTGAGGAAATCCCCTAAGAGGGAGAAAGTTGTTCCCCATCCGGTTTGGGGATAGAAGTGAGGAAAGAGCCTCCTGGGTTGGCATGATCCAAAGGAGTAGTTACTCGGCATCCCTGAAAATCAAGAAAGAACAAACTCCAGGTTAGGGAAGGCACCGGGTCTCTGCAAGCTGTTGGAGGAGATGAGAGTCCAGACAGAACAGAGGCCTGAACCCCAAGGAGTTCTCACAAAAAAAAAACAGACCAAACTCCGCCTAGGGGCCAACTGCACTTCTCTCCCCTCCAGCCTTCCCAGCCTCACCAGCCTTTTCCTTCCCTGTGCTCTGGACTCCTCTGCATGCCTCCTCACCAGCTCTGCTGGAGCACATCTCCCACAGCTCCTGTAGCTCTGTGTACTGTGTAGTCAAGGGAACAGAGGCTCTTGCCTGGCCCCAGCTGGGGAGGTTGGGAGGAGGTGCAGATCCTGGCTGCCAGCAAGTGGCAGTGCTGAGCAGGAGGTGAGAGTCCTCACCTCTGGGCAGAGAACCCAGAGGGCAGTGAGTTCAGCAGCTGGGCCAGGGGTAGATGGTCTGTTAGACGCCCAGCTGGAGGGGCTGAGTGGGCAAGGGGGGGTGGCAAAGGGTTTGGAAACCGCCAGGAGGATTGCACTGCTGAAGAGGTAGAGAGGGGGTTCAGTACCCAAGTCTGAACTTCAAGGATGGAAGGAAGTTCAAGGTTGGGGTAGGAGGTGGGCAGGGGAGTGCCAGGGGCGTTGAGCTGAGATCTAGTTCCTTGCCAGGTCCCTCTTAGGCCCTTTTACCTATTTTCAGCCCCTTCCAATTAGGTTGCTCCTCCTACCTTCCTGGGGTGGGAGGAGAAGGAGGTTGGGGATCCTGTGAAGTGAGGTGGGGTGGAGAAGATGGAGACCAGCATGAGTCTTTTTTTTAAAGATTGGTGGCTCTGAGTGGAACAGTTAGAGTGCAGTGGAATCATACAAATGCTTAATATTTTTTTAAAAAAATCCTGAGCAGTCCTTTAATTTGAAACCCCCTTTTGCTTATCTCTATTACCTTTTTGTAGGGATACTGAAAGGATTAAGGTAATAGAATCATATCAATGCATTGCTGGTACTTTGTAGTTGATCACACAAGAGGTGGTCATTACTGAAGATAATGTCCATCTAGCTTATGAGCACACCATCCATCCTAACCCAAGAAAAACATCAGTCTGTTTGTTGTTGACTTGTCTTGGATGTTAACACTAACTTGTTTCACTGGATTTTAAAGTTGGCCTTAGGAGTTATCCAGGTGTTGGGAGGTAACAGGAGACATAATGTAACCAGTTCATACTGCCCTTTGGCCCTTAAAAGATGACTTGGGATCCACATACACCTGGGTTAGCAGTATCTTCATTAATTAATTTTTTTAAAAAAATTTTTAATTGTAGATGGAGATAATGCCTTTATTTTATTTATTTGATTTTTATGTGGTGCGAAGGTATGGAACCCATAGCCTCAACACAGGGTAGGCGAGCTCTCTACCACTGAGCCACATACCCCAGCCCGGCTCAGTAATTATAATCTATAAAATTACTGAATTTTCATATATCTAGATAAAAATTCCCCCCCAAGTGATCCTGAGGCCTAAAGTATATTTTTGGAAAATTGTGGAAGCACTTATTTTTGGTTTTGTCATTGTAAAACATTTTGTTATGGTTTTGAAATAGGCACATAATATTCCTGCAGATTTATGGATTACCAATGTGATGTGTCAGCCTGTGGTTTTTACATGGTGTAATATGCAAATCAGGGTTAAGACATATCTTTGGCCTCAAACATTAATCATCTCTTTATAATTAGAACAGTCAAAATCCTTTCTTTCACCGATGTGGCCTCCACCTTAATCCCACCCGCTTGGGGATCGTGAGGCAGGAGACTGTGAGTCTCACAAAGCCAGGCCTCAAACAACTTAGTGAGGCCGCTAAGCAAACTTAACAAGACCCTGTATCTCTGGGGATGTGGCTCATTGGTTAAGTGCTCCTGGGTTTCAATCCCTGGTACTACAAAAAAAAATCATGGGGTCCTTCTCAGTTGGGGAAAGCCATTTTGTTTAAAAATTATTAAGGTGATGCTTCTGGTCAACATGGTCGTACAGAGGGAGTAAACATCCTGGCATGCATTTGTCCAGTTTATATAATGAATTGTTTCATGTACGTGTTACCATATAACATCACAAATGTCCTGCAAAACTGGAAGTACTGATATTTATTAGTACCTAATTTTTGTTCCGCAAGAGATAATCGTAAGAAAGCCCAGTTAATATAGAAAGTTGTTAGGAGGAGCCAAGCTTAAAAGGCATTAAAGATAAGAATCCTCATAAGTCGTTGTTCAGTTTACTCCAAAGCCATTCTGCTACTCAAATTATGATATGGCAATACCAATGGTAACTAGAATGTAAAGGAGAATGTTGATACTGATTTTATAACTATAGCACTTTCATTAATATTTGAGGTGAATTTTCACATTTGTAAGTTTCTCAGATTGAATTTTGAATTGCGGATGAAAGAGGTGTTTTTTAAAAATAGGCATTTGGCATATTAGTATGAGATGTCAAGAGACATCTCCTAAGTGTGCTGAAGATACTGGCAACGCATTTCTACATCGATAGACTGATACTTCAGACTAATCTCCTAGCCAAGAAAACCTGGGTAAAAAGCTGGACATAATAATAAATATGTTTCAAGTTATCGAGATATTAAGGAAGAAAAAAAAAATGCAGGGACTAAATCCCAGAGATTTCCAAAAAACAAGATCAACTCCACCTAGGGGTGATTCCAACAGTTGGTGTTTCTTTTCTCTTTGGAATTTGTCTAATTAAAAGCTGACGTAGAGTATTTGAGCAGAGCTTAGTACAGATGGTTTGAGAACTGGGGAAAATTAGGCTGCTATGAAGATGGGGAGAATTGGAAAACACCCTAGAATTCTAGTTAGGTCTCTAAAGAGATAAACCCTAGGAAAAGATTGCGTAAAAAGAAATATATGAAGCTCTCAAAAGCCCCCCCCCCCCCCCCTTTGCATCAACTCAATTCCCATTGGCACTAAAATAATTTGCTTCTCTCCTCCTTATTGCATGCAAGAGACGAGTAAATTATCTTTGAAGATAATAACATTGAGAACCCTGCTGATATTTTCCATGCACATGTTTTTGCTTTTACATATAGATAACTGCCTCATACTAAAAGAAATCAGTAAGAGTAGATAGAAATAGTACCCTCCCAAGGGAAATCAAATTGAAATTAAATGTGAATTTAAAATAACCATGCTTGCTTGAGATTTGGGAGACAGCACAGGACTAGTCGCCTGGCAAACATTTGGAAGCAAAAGAAAACAAGGAAATGTGTGCATGAAGTAAATGCATGGCTCTGATGTAATAGGCTAAAAGAAATAAACCAGACCTAAAACCAAGTCATAATTTCCATTGTATTAAAAAGGAAGATAAATTTCCTCATTAATTTCCCTGTTCATGTGTCAATATGGCCCACCTACATCCACCAGATTGATGGCAAATTTATCAATTGTTCATTAGTGTTGGCGAGGATATAGGAAAAAGCATAACTCCATACATTGCTGGTGGACTGCAGATTGTGCATCCGAATATGGAAAGCAGTATGGAATTTCTTGGAAAACTGGAATGGAACTCCATTGACCCAGCATATTACCTTTAAAGGACCTTAAAAACAGCAATCTACGGACACAGCACTCATTTTATAGCAGCACAATTACAATAGCTAAACTGTGGAACCAACTAGACGTCCCTTCACTAGATACATGGATTTTTTAAATGTGGCATCTATATATACACAATGGAAATATTACTCAGCAATAAAAAGAATAAAATCTATGGCAGTTGCAGGTAAATGGAATGGAGTTGGAGAAGAGAATGCTAAAGTGAACGTTTAGCCATAATCCCTTCCCCCAGAAAAATCGAATGCCAGAATGTTTTCCTCTGATATAAGGAGGCTGACTCATACGTAGGGAGTAGGGAAGGGAGTATGGGGACAAATAGATTAACTCTAGATAGGGCAGAGTGGGTGGGAGTGGGAAGGAAGGGGCCAGGCAGCATGATGTTGGAATGTGATGTACAATAATTATCCAAAGTACATATATGAAGACACGAATTGGTGTGAACATACTTATGAAAAATTGTGGGCTCTAATGTGTAATAAGATTGGATCTTCTCATCTCATGTATTTAAAAATAAAAATCATTAAAAAAAGAATAATGAAATGGATATGGGATCCACAAAAGTATCCACACTTAAGCTTGGAGAAGCCCAAGGGTATAAAATACATAAAATAGTGTAAGCTAAGTACAATGCTAGTACATGAGTAACAATGAAGAAGTTTGGATACATTTTTATTTGGATGCCATAAAAGATGGAGACAGAGGAGTGGTGGTAGATGCAAGAGTTGAGAGATTAATGGCAGATACTGATTGAATGAATTTCAGCAAATTATAGACCTTTACGAAGGTGAAATCAATATACGATGAAAAAAAAATCATAAAATACAAAGTCAGTGTGGACTATTACTTGATCTAGTCCCAGATACTCAAGAGGCAGAGGCAGAACTGATGACGAATCGGACACAAAAATGCCTATAACCATAGAATGGAAAGAACAACTGTGGAATCCTTTATATAATGACTATTTTATAGCAATGAACTTGAACAAAACCCTGCCAGGCAGTAATATGAATCTCACAATGTTGTATGAGTATTCAGACCATGGACTGTCTGCACACTTGCATAAATCAATTTTATATAAAATTTAAAGATATAATTAAAATCATCTAATGAATTAGAAACAATATGGGGAAGAACCATTTGGTGAGCAGACACAGGCTATAATGAAATATGAATAGGACTCTTTTGCCTGGAATA